>NW_025108671.1:0-276195 GCF_011392965.1 Frieseomelitta varia
GAGTTTTTGTTTTTTTGGAGGTGTTCCATATTTTGTTCCATGATTGTTTTTCGGCATGGTGTAATGTTACAACAAGGTCTTGATAAGGAATTCATCTGCGAATGACATCCGACGAGGGCGATGTTGCTTCTTTGATTGCTATGTCAGCTTCCTCGTTATCTTTGATTCCCTGGTGGAATAGAACCCAGGCGATGATTATGTCTTTGTTATTGTTGGTGAAGTACGTAAAAAATATGTTGAATGTTTAGAATGGTATCACGTTTTGCTTTACTATTTATGTATCTTTCTATTGCTCTGATTACGCTCATGGAGTCTGTAAAAATGAAGGACGATTGAGTATTGTTGTTTTGTGTATGGTGAAAAGCTTCGAGAATTATCTTTTTTTCTTATGTGTACAACGTCGGGGATATTGAGCTGAATTGATTAATGAACAAAGGAACGTATGTCATTTTATTTACAAAAAGTAGAGGTGGTCTTGAAATCTGTGAAATCCAATTTACAAAAAAAATCACTGTTGTATCATATTATGAGCTTTTCTGTACTGAATAATTTTCATTCGTAAAATTCATTCTCATAGTTCCAAAAACAACGGAGAGAACTTCTATTCAAGGTGAATAGAATTAATATGTAATGTATATAATTATTTAGAAATAATATAATATATAAACACACACACACACACACACACATAAAATGTATAAATTACAAATGTATAAATTATATACATATAAAATGTATAAATTATCATACATACATAAATAATTATAATATATAAATTGTCATATATATATATATAAGTAATTATAATATATAAATTATCATATATATATATATATATATATATATATATATATATATATATTTAATTATATAGAAACAAATTATAAATGAACAAATCCTTGGTTTGTGCTTTAGCGTTTATTATTTATAAATTCGTTCCATTGTTCATAAATATAAAAGCTAATCTTATATATATATATGATACAAATATAAAAGTGCGTTTGATTATTTACAAATATAAAAGCTGTACTTACTTTTTGATTTGCCAGAAAATTACACGAAGATGAACAAAACCGTGCATTAATTAATTTTATCATGATCAGTGAGCGTGTTTTAACTGTTTCGCATTTGTGACCTAGCGGTTACATCAAACGAGCCGAATTTCTGCTTGTATTCATTTAGTAGTGTTCATTTAAGCGAGTGTTCATGTAATGAATGAGCACGAATTTGTCGGAGAGCGAACGAGAATTCGTTCGTTTGGTGTGAACACGCTGTCAGCTGGAGAGGGAAGTTGCTCATCTTTTTATAACATGACATAATATTCACATTCGTAATTATCTCACTCTCTCTGTTTCCTCCACATATAATATTAACCTCTTGCGCTAGAATATATATATGCTTATAAAATTAAATAATAAAATAATATAATATATATATAAAAATATAAAATATATGCTAAATAATATATAATAATATATAATAATAATATATGTGCTAAATATATATAATAAAATATATATGCTTATAGTAAAAAATATAATATGTATGCTAAATAATATATAATAACATATGTGCTAAATATATATAATAAAATATATATGCTTATAGTAAAAAAATATAATATATATGCTAAATAATATATATAATAATGATATATGTGCTAAATATATATAATGAAATATCTATGCTTATAATAAAAAACATAATATATATACTAAATATAATAATAATATATAATATATAATAATAATAATATATATGCTAAATATATATAATAAACTACATATGCTTTATAAAAATATAAAATATGCTTTTTGAATATATAAATCTGCATATTTATATATAAATGGTTAATCGATCAATTGGATGTTTATTTAACTTCCAAACACCTCGTACGAAAGTCTGGCTTGCCATCTGCTCTGCACATAAATATTGGTCTCGACCGTTCCACCACACAATCGTCTTATTTCACTTAACGCTGACCCATTCGCTTGCCCAGGATAACCGCGCAAACATTTGCAACGATACCGACTTACCGCTGAATCAATACAACCAACATTGATCATCGCGATCTCCAGATATTCCCCTCCGGGGCGATTGCTCGACAACGATAAATCGTTTCACCTGTTCCTTTCAAAAATCACGCATAAAAACGAAGGAGCGAATGTCTGAAGGAGTGAAAGGCAGTCGAAACAATTTTTTTAATCCAATCGGAACGAGATATCACTTTTCAACCTGCCGACCGGATCCTTCGGCTGTATCTGTTTACAGTTAATCGAACAAAGCCCGCGATAATGCTGTAAATATTATTTCATCGGGAAACGCCGTAACGCGTTGCAGATTTTGCAATTCGAAACCTCCTGCCGGGATTCCCACGAGTTGTTTCCGCCGCGCTCTCGATTTCTCTCTTTTTCTCTCTCTTTTTCTCTCTCTCTCTCTGACCCTTCCAACCCTCGCCCCCTGTCCCCGTTGTTGTTTTTTCGCTCTTCACGCGAACCGTGAACGTGAGGGGAACGTTTATTCGACGGAAATCGCCGGGAAACTGTCCGTGGAAAACACGGACGACGAACCGTCGCTAATGCGCGGCTGTTTTTAGAAACAGGAGCTGGGTATATCGCTTTGTGTATCAGCGATTTCGCTCGTACGATTTCATTATTCGTGGGAATTACATTTTTACGTATTCTATAAATTACGATACGTTACAGGCGACTGGTCGCTGAAAAATTGAATAACACGAATAATACAAAAATAACGTTTACAAACGCGTGTTTTTTAAATTTTTTATTATTTCATTTGGAAATATAATTAGCGGATTTTTTTCAGTATTATGTGTGAAAAGCAATATCCCTCGAATGACTATCATTTTCTTGCTCGTGAATAAAAAAGGGTGAAAATGAGCGAGTTATGACATTTTCAAACTCTTCAGTTTTTCGGCCACCCTATATAAGTGTAGTTTGTATAAATTGTCCTCTGATATAATTGTTTCTTATTTCATTTGTATTAAATAAATGTTTCACGTATCTTTATAAAATAATATGTAAAATTATATACTATTGAAAATGTACAAGTTATGACTTTTTCAAACCCTTCAGCTTTTTCAGTGGCCACCCTGTATATATGTAGTCTGTATAAATTGTCCTCTGATATAATTGTTTCTTATTTCTCATTTGTATTGAATAAATTTTTCAAGTATCTTTATAAAATAATATGTAAAATTATATACTATTGAAAATGTACAAGTTATGACTTTTTCAAACCCTTCAGCTTTCTCAGTGGCCACCCTGTATAAATGTAGTCTGTATAAATTGTCCTCTGATATAATTGTTTCTTATTTCTCATTTGTATTGAATAAATTTTTCAAGTATCTTTATAAAATAATATGTAAAATTATATACTATTGAAAATGTACAAGTTATGACTTTTTCAAACCCTTCAGCTTTCTCAGTGGCCACCCTGTATAAATGTAGTCTGTATAAATTGTCCTCTGATATAATTGTTTCTTATTTCTCATTTGTATTGAATAAATTTTTCAAGTATCTTTATAAAATAATATGTAAAATTATATACTATTGAAAATGTACAAGTTATGACTTTTTCAAACCCTTCAGCTTTTTCAGTGGCCACCCTGTATAAGTGTAGTTTGTATAATACAAATTGTTCTCTGATATAATTTTTTCTTATTTCATTTGTATTAAATGAATTTTTCAAGTATCTTTATAAAATAATATATAAAACTATATATTTTTAATTTATGTAAATAAACAATTATATATTATTAATTTATGTAAATAAATGTAGTAACTTACTACTACGTATACTTGTTACAAATGAATATTTATTAAATAATTTAAAGTATATAATTGTACATAATGGTATATAATTTATATATATATAGGATGGAATTTTAAATTATATATATTCTGGAATTTTCCGAATTAGTGTTAATTGGTATCATAAATAGACTTTTATGCAAGAATTTTTATGCAACATCGTATCTTTGGAAACGTGGTTTAAAAAAACTCAAAACTGGATGAAAAATTGTTTTGCGTATCGAATGTTATAAAAACCACGATACTTTGAGTATTTTATATACTTTCCTTCACTTTGTGTGCATCTTTAAATTTGTCATAATTGCACGAGCACACGAGTTCGGTATAATCATATCGAGCGTGTTTTTAAATTTATTGTATTCCTGTTCTTTTCTTCGTAAAAAGAAATCGATCATTTTAACGTATTATAGTTTTACAGTTTAACGTTTTATAATTTCTTCTTATAAATTATTGTTAAAACGTAGTTCTTACAATTTGTGAAATCAAAATATTTTTCGCCGATAATATATTATAATTTCTCTTATAGTCTAGTCATAATAATAATAATAGAAATAAATCTCTGGTAATTCTCATTCACATTCGATGCTCTCATTTTTCATATAAAATGTAATATTATTTTACAGGCTCACATTTATTTTTCTACCGAATAACTTGATCATATCTACGTTGCTTCTGAAGATACGAAATCCGTTTTGGTAACAAAAAGAAGGGGTCATAGTATCGCAGTAATAATTTTTTATAGCTGGAGGAGTTTCGGATATTTCAAAGTCCAACCCTATATCTTTTTTTATACATTAGTCAGTGCAGCTTTTTATCCTCTATATATAAAAAAAAAGGAGTATCGATCTATTTATGTCGAAAAATTAATAGTGTAGAAGATATTTCAACTTTAATTTTATAAAATCTATGCATGAAAGACAAGGACAGCATGAATACACAAGGATACTGTCTCTCATCTTCCATATAATAAATTTCACAATATTAGGTTAAAATATCTCCTAAACGAATACTTCTTCGACGTAGGTTAATATTTTTTTTTTATAGAACTGCGTTGATTAATGGAGCAAGAAAAAGTAGAGACTTTGAAATGATCTTGAAACTCTTCATTTTAAAAAAAATTATAGCTATCATATTATAGCCCCCTCTGAATACTGAATAGTTTTTAATAATGTTCATGTCTTCAAAATCAACAGAAATATTGAAGCTAATCACTCTGTATTTCTGATATTTTTGCAAAGTTGCAAATAATATTCATTTTCCGAGTAATTGAATAGGCAACATGTTGATTTTTGATTATTGTATCTACAATTATGCTTTTTAAAGAAGTGTATGGACATTTATAGTTTTAAAACAAGAACAAGATCAATTGTAACAAGTTAAAGTCTAAAATGAATTATAATATTAAACGAAACTAGAGAAAGTAAAATCATAACGTGAAATTGAACATCTCTATGTGAGAATAAGATTTAAATGAAACTTATATACAATTGAATAGAAACTTAGTATAATATATATTGTATAAATAAATAAAGTATTTAATATATAATATTATAAAAGAATTTGCCAATTTAAGTTATTATAATGATAAAATGCAATAAGTATAATATATATTAAAATGAATATATAATAAATATATCCAAAATACAAAGAATACAAGAAGAATTTCATTTATAATTGATATTATTAATTTTAGTTTCTTATTTTTATTTTCATTATACTAAATTTTTACTATTATATTAATTTGATAGAAAAGAAGATATTCAGTTGAAGAATTGAGAAACGAATGAAGGTTAATCTAATTTAAATTTTGAAAGTTCGTATAATTTATAGGGAAAGTTCAAAAGAATATTTTCCAATTGACCTACTCTGAGAAACAAACATTTATTAATAGAATATATGATATATAATATTTATATTATAAATATAATATTAATTTTTATATATTAATATTATATATTTATTAATACTTATACACGTTTCAATATGTTTTCAACAAGTTATTCTTTTATTCTATAGTTATAATTATTATTTTATAGTAATAATATAGTAATATTATAATATTTATAGTATAATAATATTAGTATAATTTTATTCTTTTATTCTATAGTTATAATTATTATTTTATAGTATTCACAAGTTATTATCTTTTTGCTTAAAAAGTGAAGAAAAGTCATTCTACGTTTCAAGCTACTATTTTTCGGCGTCAAACCAGAAAAAAAAATCTCCAAAATTACGTCAAACATCCGATTTCCAGCATCCTCCCCGAATTATCCACGCGTCAACAAAACGCTGAAAACAAAATCGAGGAAAAGAAGCGAAAACAAAAGTCCAGTGATTTAAATAAAAATCCCTTTCACATGGACAAAAGGCCAACTGGCCAGTTACAAATGAGTGGGACGCAAAATGCACAAATTACACCACGAGCATTTTGTTATTTCGCGTGGAAAAACGTTGAAAACGTATCGCAACAAAAATTTCACGGCAGTTCCATGAACGATCTTGCACATCTTTCTCGCCGAAAGCTTTTTCTCTGAATGAAAAGTGACATGGAGGCAACGATTTTATAAAACCAAAAACAGCGAAAAATAATGAATAATAATAAAAAAAAATAGTTTCACTGTCTCCTCTTATAAATTAATCAGAAACAAAAATCACAACATAGAAAAGATCATCATAATTAAAATAAGTATTAATTGTAGGACTTAAAGTTATTCATTTAAAAAAGCAACGCTACGCTTTGGAATATTCCAAATTACATTCCGATTTAGTAATATAATACCTAAAACGTAAATCGTATGCGACGCGAAATTGTAAGATTAATATGCAAATGAGAAAATTAAATTACCAGCGTTGCAACAATCGAATACTTGACATTTAAAGGGGTGAAAGCAGGGAGCAATCATTTTTCGTGGCGCATCGTGAGATTTGATATCAGTGTTAAATGTAACAGACTGTTTTATTAATAATTCTTTCTTGGCATTTTTAAATGAGAAATCAATTTCATTTTCTGAGCAATACAGTCAAATGTATCAATCAGTTGTTTTTTTTTTTTTACTAGTGGATGAGAATAATATGAATCTTTGTTACTCATCTGCAGATCGAATCGCGAATGTCAAAATTGCGGTTCATTTTCAAATGCCATTGCTTAACAGATCATTTGTCCCTGTTATTTGAGATATTACAAATTGGATGTTATGCTTCGCTAATAGGTTTTCAATCCTCTGTGTGTTTAATCCGTACTGAATTATTCTACAGATAATCGTATAATTAATAATAAAGTAATTGGTTTACTTACCAGAGGTTCAAAGAGTATAACACATTACATCGAAAGATGTATGTTTAAAAATGAGTGCATTCTTAACTTATTATTTAGAGTGTTTTAGAAATTTGTGTAAAATTACCAAAATTCTAAAAGTTTAATTTATATATATATTTTAACTCTATTTTTAATTACAACTCTATTTTTAAATATTCGAACGAAATGATTAATTTCTATAATTAAAAAATATTTATCGAGCTTGCACGTCAACGTTTTTTCATAATTTTGAATTATTATAAAGATAATTTTGAATTATAAAGCTATGTTATTTTATGTAAAATATATGGAAGTTTCAAGATTCAATAGCAACGCAATGATAATATTCATTTATCATGATTATACTGGCAAGATTTCGAACCTTGAAAAATATATACAAGATATATAAGATATGCAGAGTGGTACAAGTCGAAAGGAGATGAATCTACATGAAAAAATAACTCGGAAATGTAGAATAAAATTTTTTCATCGAAGCTTTCGGTTTTTGAGAAGATCGAATTTATTAAGTATATTTGAATTTGACTAATTTTAGACGTAATGGAAAAAAATAATTAACAGACGGTTGTTCCACGTGCAAATAAGAGTCAAAAATGTGGAATAAAATTTATTCATTTAAAAAAATAGACTTCGAATGTCTACACGTGTACTCGATAAAACTTCAAACTCGATTTTTCTCGAAAATGAAGCATCGTACAAAACAATTTTATTACACATTTAATACACATATTTCTTTCGTTATTTTATCATTTATGTGATTCTCTTATGTTTATGAATAATTAATACTTTTTCAACTCCTCTTCCAAAAGATATAAATAAACAGAACGCGATGAACGTTCGATGATTTAAATTACAATGTATTTGTAAATTAAACGTTCACGCTGAAGTATACAGAAATTCTTCGTTTTCTCGATTTTCACCAAAAATGAACTTGAAATCACTTTCAAAAATAAACGATGAATGTCCTTCAATTGATATAAAATTATGAAAGAATTATTTCTTAAACGATCCTTCAAGATTTGTCGTATATTTCTCCTGGCACGTTTCTGTGCAAAGAGGAGAAACGAAGCGGCAAAATGCATCGATGGTATCCAAAAGGAAGAATTCAAAATTCGCGGAGTTCTGGGAAGATGGAACGGCACGAGAGTGGTCGTCAACTTCGAGGCAATCGTACAACTTTGATAAGCTCTTTTCCCGTCGGCTAAAACGGACGAGGAAAACTGAGAAAAATATAAGAACTCCCATTGTGGGAATGGATATTCTTCCTGAATTGCTGATTTATTTTTCATGATGGTTGATGTATAGTAATATATCAAGACACGTGTTTTTATAATGAACGTGGTTCAAACGATAAAATTATTGTATAAAATTAACAGAGTGATTCAAAGGATGATATTAATGGTACAAAATATAAAGTTATGTTTAAGAATGAACGTATCGATCGGATCAAATAATCGGTTTTAACGATTCGATTCGAAACTGTGCATTTATCGTTCTTATTTTCGTCCACTTGACATAATTTTTGTATTACATATTTAATACATTTTTCAACTTTTCTCTCTCTTGTTTCGTTTTTCGATACGAAATAGATACAAGATGTTTCTATTTTTTTTTTTTTTTTTTTCTTTTTCAGTCAAACGTTGCCAGTATATTTTATAAATAAGAATAAGAAAATTTATATTTATTCATTTATTTTTGTAAGTGGAAGCATTGTTAAAGAATTATAACAACAAGAGGATGTACAAAATGAGCAACGAGACAACGTATGAATAAATTAGAGAATACTTCATATTTAATAATAGTCGGAAGATATCATAATATTTCAACAACTTTAATTAAAACTCCATTTCGAAATATTCACCGAGCTTAAACGAAACGGTCAACTTTTATAATTGAGGAGCATTTATTGAGCTTTTAACTTTTAAATCATTTCTTTCCTGTTTTAATTTAACTTTTCCTTATACATCAACACTTTAACTTTTTTATAAGAGTTCAGTTTTGTATTTATTTAAAGAAAGTACTGAAGAGTCGTACAAAATATAAAATAAAATGTAAAAGTTATTAAAAACGTTATGATAAAATATAAAAGTTAAGAATGTTTTATTAATTGTGTGATGTTCAAGAACGACAGCATTCATTTATAAGCACACCCTAAGATCATTCGATCGTCAGATCGTCAATTATTTTGACATAAAGTACTTACACTATTATCACCACTGCATGTGCTTTTTCATATGAATATAATTTCTTTTTTTTAGTTCAAGTACAAAGTGTATCGAAAGTGTATGAAATCTTGTCCGATTTCATCTATTAAACATTAATTAATTATTTTTAAAAAGTAATTTTGAAGAAATTAATTTTATTGAGAATATTCTAAAATCCCTAATTTTATTCTCGTTTATTTCATAATAACTCTACTACAAAGGCGTTTTTTTGATTATTTGCTACTATTGCTTTCATTTCGCTAAAGTATGAAAAAATTGTTTTGCTATTTGCGATACTTGAGTATTGAAATGTTTAATCTCTATATTTTGCATGCACTATTTTTGCAATAAAACGTATTTTACTTTCAATACTGATACCAATGACGACCATAATCTTACGATCATTCTCAAATTCCCAGTGTTCGAAAAATTGATAATATCTGAACTATTATAATTTTATAACAAGAAATTATATATGGAATCATTTTGAAGCATGAAGCTTTTACTTTCACGATACTGTATTCGTTTTTTCAAAAGATGTTTACTTACATACATCATGCAGTAAATGCTTTTCCTTGAAAATGTCGAGTTTAAACGTTTCTCAATATATTGAAACATTTTTTTCATAACTGAATCCACCATTTGAAGGACTCACTCAACCAACTAACGGTGGAACTAAGTACACTTAAATGATTTGGTTGCCATTTATTGATTTTCATGAAATTAGTAATCTGATCCTAACTATGCTGAACTAATTTTAAGACTGACTATCTGTGATCTGCACTATCTGTATGCTGAACTAGGACATTCTGACTAACGTGGGCTTGTCTAACTGGGCTGGTGGGATGCTAGACTACAGTCTTTGACTAAAAGCTGTGATCTTGACTAACTGGATGCTAAACTAAGACTTTCTAATTGAAAGCTATGGCCTTGACTAATTGGATGCTATACTAAGACACTGACTGAAGACTGTGTCCTTAATTAACTGAATACTAAACTAAGACTGACTGAAGGCTGTGGTCTTGTTCGATTAAATAATAAACTCTCTAATAGAAGATTTTAGTCTTGATTAAGGCTTGACTAACTAGATATTAAACTAGCAATAAGAATCTCTGACTGGAGGTGCTGCTGGATGAAAACTCTTTGACTGAAGGCTATGGTCTTGATCAATTAAATAATAAACTCTCTAATAGAAGATTTTAGTTTTGATTAATTGTATGCTAAAGCAAGATTGACTGACTGATGGCTGTGGCCTCAATAAACTGGATGCTAAACTATGATTGACTGACTGACTAACTGAGGACTGTTGCTTTGACTAACTGAATATTAAACTAACAATAAGACTCTCTGAAGATGATGCTAAACTAAAACTCTTTGATTGAAGGCTATGGTCTTGATCAATTAAATAATAAACTCTCTAATAGAAGATTTTAGTCTTGACTAATTGGATGCTAAAGCAAAATTGAGTGACTAATGACTGTAGCCTCAATAAACTGGATACTAAACTATGATTGACTGACTGAGGACTTGACTAACTGAATATTAAACTAACAATAACACTCTCTGACTGAAGATGATGCTGAAGGCTGAACCAAAACTCTTTAACTGTGGCTTTGATACTACATACTAAATTCTCTGACAGAAGATTTTACCCTTGATTAATTGGATGTTGAACCAAGTTTTTAGTTGATTAAAGGTTGTAACCTTGACGCTAAGACTCTTTGACCGAAGACTATGGTTTTGATTAACTAGACTAGAACTCTGACTGAAGACTGAACTAATTGTGAGACTGTTCTGTTTTCTGGGCCTCATTAGCGCTTGTTAGGTGCTTCTCCAATGCATCCTAAGACTTCAGTGTCCTTGAAAAGGGATGACAAGACTGTGGATGGCTTGGCAACAGAACCGATTTTCCAAGATTCTTCTGAGCTTGGCTAATCTCACGTGCTTCATGGCAAGAATGTTAGTAGAATGTCTTTGATTGAAGTATTATTGAAATTAATTGTGACCTCACTTGGATGGCCATACCATAAAGTTCTTTTTCCTCGTAAGAAAATATGTCAATACACCTTGTGTGTGTTCTTAACAATGAAGAATTACCGAACACTTTGTCTTGGTATACGTTATCACAACCGGAACACTCCTTCTTCCTTAATGTCATTTGAAAAATGAACGAACGTCTGTTTCATGGAAATTGCTTCACGTTTGTTCGTACGCAGCACCAAACAACCCGCGAACGAAAGCAGAGAAAGGAGATTTATTATTCCAGATTTTCAAACTGAAATTAAACGTCAAACATTTCTCCTTCATTGTTACATTCGGATATTTCAAACAGAAATCATTAAAGAATACAAACACTGTACTCGAGCCGCGATAATATTCATAATTTTCTCTGAAAACTTCGCGGCACGTGAGAAAGGAGGTCGCTGGTGAAACAAATTCCAATGAAATAATGAAAATTCGGTGTCTACCTCCTGTTAGAGAGAGAGAAAGACAGAGAGAGAGAGAGAGAGAGAGAGAGAGAGAGAGAGAGAGAGAACTCCTCGTTATTTCGTCGACCGTGAATGTCCTAATATTTTCGTGCCACCGAAGCACGACTAACGACGACAAAACGAGAAATGTCGAAGGCTAACGAGGTAGGACAAGCCACGTGTTGAACGTTCGACGTCTCCCTGGCTGCAGAGTGAACGTTTTAGAAACTTTTTCGCCTCGTTTTGCGTACGTTCCGAGTCGCAGAGACGGAGGAAAACAAGGAAAAGCGACTGTGGAAAGCAATAGGAAGGCGGCTGTGAACGCTTTTGTCACGCAATTTTCGCCCTGCCTCCCTCTGCGCGACAGTGCCCGGAGGACGAGGAAATCCGATAAAGCTTTTCGAACGCCTAGTTCCTTTTTTTCATTTTGTCACGAATCGTTCGCCGAAGGACTTCCAACGAGAAGCGAAATGCGATTTGAAGGGAAATTGAAGGAGTCTCTCAGGGTGGATTTTTCTTTTAAGAAAGAGACAGCCAACCGAGACGAGAGAGCGTGAAAAATGTATTCTGGATTTAGGCACAGCTGGCGAAAACGTCTCTGTAAACAGAAATTTGGGAAGGAGATCCGCCTGTACAGGGTGAGTCTCGTTACGTGACGACATTAAATAAAATATTTGTTGTACGAAAAAATGTTTAGATAGAAGTTGCATGACTTCTAATCATGGGGATATACAGTATTTTAATCAGTTTTTTACGTTATTTTGCTTTTTCATCAAGGTGTGAAGGTCACCTTCAATTTTTTTTAATGGAATAGTTAGTATTTCTTCCCGAATTCGGACAGAGCGTTAAATTCTACATATATTATACCAAATAGAGTCTAAAATACATAGTTACTGAAACATTAGCAAAAATATTTTTTTACAAAGGCCGTTAATCTTAGTAACTTCAAAAATTGGGACATCGCCAAGTTCAATAGATTATTAATTTAATTTCTTAATTTGTATCTCGTGTTACTAACGCTAACGATTTTTAAACGATTATTGTTTGGAAAAGTAATAATCGATGAATTATTTATTGCAACACTTCACGATACATTATTATCGATATGTTATTTATAATCAGCAAAACACATGTACAATTGTTAACAAAAATTAAGAACAATATGTTTCTCAAAAAATTATTATTCATTCTTTTATTTCAAAAGTACATAAATCAGAAAATAGCGTGAAGAGATAATGCATCATATATTAATAGAATTATAAGTATTTATTGAAATCCTCTTTTGTAAAGATCGTAATTCATATTGAAACAAAAGATCGGGCAAATTTTAACTCGTAGCAAAAATTAAAAAACACATCGCGCTTAACTTTTACAATCATACTTAATCAAAAGAAAAAAACAATGTAAATATTTCTAATTTTGATTAAAGTGAAGTTTTCATGCAGATTTCCATAACGGCATAGCATTTTCAAGGCATTGATTCAATTAATCTAACAGAAAATTCATCGTTAGCATACCAGACGATATTTTTGTGATTTTTTTTTATTAATTCTATGACTTTTTAATAAAAGAATGAACTCTCAATTGACGTTTGACTTGATTTATTGATCTCAATTCAATAAATGTTCCATTGGATTTGGATCTTTAATTGTATTAATATTTTATACCACTATATATTTTAATTGGATCTTTAAGTATTTTAACTACTTTAATTGTATTAATATTTTATACTATTTATATTTTTATTGGATCTTTAACTACTCAAGAAGAATAATTAGGTTTTCTGAAGTAACCATTCTATTAACATTCTTTCTTGAATAAATGGTAGTATATGATTTTGCAAAATATTGCAATACATGAGTAAGTTTTCTTTTATTTTCTTTTTTTTTTTTTTTTGTTTGTTTAGAATCCTCTTTATTATATTGTTGTAAACATTGTAATTTGTTAAACATTGCAAGTATTTATAGTACAAAAATTCATAATATAAGGAACATATAGCTGTTATATAATGATTATTCATATATTTGTACTTCAAAATTGTATGCATAAGTAGACTCTTTTTTAACTTTTGTCAATAGATATTAGTATAATTGATATTCTCAGAAAATTTCCATAAACCTGTATCACAATTGTTTCAAAGCAAAAAATTGAATTAATAAAAAATGAGTTATCACTGAAGCTACTGATTTCTGATATATCTAAAAATATTCTACACATAATTTGAAGAATGATAGTTAAATAAGTAGGATCATATCTTTATCTAAACGAAGATTTATATTAATTTAGAAACAAGAATATTCGTATCTTTTCAACGATTGTAAAAAAAAAAAATCTGAAATCTGTCATACCGATGAGTTCCGTAGATTTATTGTTTATCGACGTATCTGTCAATCAAAATGAATCAAAGCTACGAGAAATCAATGTAAAAAAGCATTGTTCGTAATTTTCATTTTGCTTTTATTTCAGAACTCTGAACGATTCGTACATATGTGCAACAATGTTATTCTTCTTTCTTTTATCCTTCTAGGTAGCGAATTTTATGTTTCTAAAATTTTTATCTCTAAAGAAATAGAATCTAGAGAAAATTTATTTTATATACTATATATTACAGTATATATTACAGTATTTTGGGATATTTTACGTAGATAATTTTTGTATATTATATGCATTTTTGCAACTCTCAATTTTCCATAAATGCGTAAAAATTCGCATTCCAGAGATTACCAAAGATTCTACCGGTATTATTATGAATTAACTGTTAAGTTGATGATTCAAACCTAAAATATGTACGTATCATACTAAAATCAGTGAATATGTAAAATACAACTGAATCTTTTCAATTTAATTTTAACATATACGGTTAATAATTAAAGTATATATAATATATAAGAATAGTATAATATATACTATAATAATATAACTATAATATAACTATAATAATATATTTAATAATATATTATTAAATATATTAACTATAATAATATATACTATAATAATAATAATAATATATATACTATTCTTATATATAAGACTAGTGTAATATATAAGAATAGTTAACTTATATAATATATAAGAATAGTTAATGTCAAGTAGCATAAATAAAAAAAAAAACTAAGATAGCTGAAAATTTAATTTCAAGTGAGTTTGACACGACGACTAAAGTATGAAACCCGCATCACAGAAAGTGAAGGATAAAAAAATAGAAAAAAATTTTTATCACAATAAGGAACACAAACTGTTATTCGTATATTTCTGCAATGAAAATGCATCGTTATAAATATATAAAATTTGAAATATGAAAAACAAACGTTAACTATCACTTTGGTGAATGTTGGAAGGATTAAAATATACGTATTTTTAATCATAAAGATTTTAATCAGAAAGATTTTGTAAATTTTATATTGGAGCTATTTGTTAAAAATGAATATGGAACTTGAGCGATATAGATTAAATGTCAGAAATTAATAAATAATAATTAATTAAATTGAACAAATTGTAATTGGTCTCGACCATAGGAAATGTTAACTTTTTGATGAAATTGTTAGATATTCAACTATTTATACACGATAGTGTGTGTATTTTATAAAACAATTTTTACAAAGTGAAAGTGAAAGTTTTATGAAATGAAGAACGAAGAATTTTCATAAAAATACAAGATACAAAAATTATAAAAATATAGAAATGCAGATCTTTCTTTTATATAAAAAAAAAAAAGTCGAAGTGCTCGAAATAGAGAAACTTTCTTTCCCTCGAAATTTGCACAAAATGAAATCGAGAATTTCGTGAAACGAAGTACGAAAGAAAGTAAGCCCGGAATAGAAAACCTGTGCCTGTGTTATAAAATCTATGCATAAAGTTTCCACGAAACTTTTATTAATTCCTTTTTTTTTATAGCAAGTGTTCTGACATTTCTGCGAGTTGTTGTTCTATAGTTGCTTGTAAAAAGTGAAGGGTTAACATCGTAAAGAAAAGCTGAGGAAAAGAAAGGAAAAAAAAAAAGAAAGATAGGGATACGTGAAAGGTATTCCTGCGACCTAATTGCTAAATCCGTAGCACGCCTGACGCACGATAGATCGATATTCCGTCATTCGATACGTTCGTGGACAAACAGGGAATATTTACATAACCCGTGCGAGCGAAAGGGACTCGCGTCGCCGTGCCACCAGGGGAAAAAACCAGAATCATGCACGGCAAGAAAAATATTCGAAATTCCTGCTTTCCTTCTACCCTTGATCACTACTCCACACGACGAGGAAAAAAAAAAAACAAGATACCGTCGGACGGAAATTAATAAAACGCGATATTTTTTTTTTTTGTCGCGAAATTTATTTAACGTCTACGAAAGCGGTGATCGGGCGGAATGGTGGATTATTTTTTGGGGATATATATCATACACGAGCCTCAAAAATGTGAGAAAATGAAAAATTTTTCGCATCATTTGATTTACGAATGTCTCCAATTCGTGATTTATAATAGATAATGAGTGTAATTTCTATTTATTAATTTCTAATTATTAATAATTTCTATTTATTAATATTAATTTATTATAATAATATTTATTAATAATAATGATAAATGTATAATTTTCGCATCATTTGATTTACGAATGTCTCCAATTCGTGATAGGTAATAAGTTTAATTTCTATTTATTAATAATAATGTTTAATTTCTAATTATTAATAATTTCTATTTATTAATATTAATTTATTATAATAATATTTCTTAATAATAATGATAAATGTATAATTTTCGCATCATTTGATTTACGAATGTCTCCAATTCGTAATTTATAATAGATAATAAGTTTAATTTCTATTTATTAATAATAATGTTTACTTTCTAATTATTAATAATTTCTATTTATTAATATTAATTTATTATAATAATATTTATTAATAATAATGATAAATGTATAATTTTCGCATCATTTGATTAACGTATGTTTCCAATTCGTGATTTATAATAGATAATAAGTTTAATTTCTATTTATTAATAATAATAATAAATGTGTAATTTTATTACAATGGGAAGAAGTATAAATAATTTGTTTAATAAGTATCTCTTACTTATAATTTACTTGTAAGTTTTCTTTGTGTTTTATTAGTAATAATGACATTAAAACAATTTTATTGATAATGATGATAAATGAGTAATTTTATTATTCGACGTGGAGAAATAAATAGTTATTTACAAAATTTATCAAATTTTAATTGTCAATTTTATTAATAATAATACACAGTAATAATAAATATATAGCAAAATTATTACCGAGAAAATTTATTAATTATAAATAATAATAAACACTTATAAACCGAATTGTGTAAATTTTTAATTTAAAAATTGTTTTTCATTTTCTTTATTTTTGAGAACAGTCATGCATTGGATACGATCGATCGCTTAGAATTTGATTTCATGCGAAGATTATCCTGGATTCATTTATATGCACGTTCGGTCGTTAACGATTTGCAGAGGCCAATGATTCGGTTTAAAAATCGAAACGAATACAGATCAGTGGAACGAACGAGATAGTTTGCTGCATTATTCAACGAAATACGTAAAATCACCGGTGAAATGCAGTTGCTAACATAAACCATTGATAAACCATGGCAAATAAATTATTCTTTGCAAATAAATAATTTCTCTTTAGCATTTCCATTCATTAACTCTATCATTTTGTCTCTCTAAAAATGATTTAAATGTAGTTTAACTTGTTCTTGATATATATATATATATATATATATATATATATATATATATATATAATATATTAATATCAGAAATATATTTAATATATTAATATCAGAACTGCTAAGAATTAAAGTATAAAACTCGTATCAGAAAAAATAGAATGCAAGGAATAAGAAAAAGTTAATATGTTATTATATATTTTATGTTAATATCTATAAATATTTTATATTAATATCTATATATTGGCTTATATATTAACTATATTATCTATATTATCTATAATATAACAACTTATTTTCTCTATTATTTTTTCATTATAGATATTATATTTTTAGCACTCTGTCAATTTCACACCAAGGGACAAATGAAGTTGGAAAGACGTAGATTAAATAAGTGGTACAAAATATTTTGGTCAGACGTCCACGCGAACTGGATTTATACAGTTCCATTGCATTCATAATTTTTCAATAATGTATCAATTCTATTTAATGTCAACTTGTTTCTTAAAAAGTTCTTTATCTGTATTATTCAACTGATGATCAGTTTTCAGTTTGAAATTGGATGTAATTCAAATACTTATTTTATCGAGATTTCATTCTAAGAATCAAGCTTATGGACGACCAAGTACCATAGATGAGTTTATAAATATTATAGAGCTCCTGGTGCTGTCCTAATTCTCATAAAATTATAAAAAATAAGTGACTTCAATTACGATAATTTTAAACAGTGTCACGTTTTATGATAATTTTCCTAAAATCATTAATTTTGTACCTACATTTCCTCCATTTTCATAATTAATGGTATCTATAAAACGAATTGCTCGACATTTAGTAAAAACATAACTGAAGCTTAGTTACTGTATCTTATATCAAATTATACCAAATTTTTTGTATTAACAACGAGTTGTAATATTATTCTTAATAATATTATTTTCTCGTATTTAATAAGAATTCTCAATATTTCCTGAATTATTTATCTTACGAATGACACTCCGACATTCATTTAGAAAGGTATGTAAGTCTTTGTTAGATTCCAAAGTGAAAGAACTTTTGTACTGTGAAGTTAAAGCCAACAATGGAGACAGAATACGGTAAAAAAAAAAAAAAAAGGAATATGCTTATTGCTCACCTTTCCTCTTTGTATGTTATTAAATCTTACTTTAGCTTTGCCCTAAAGGCTTCTCTGTTATGAAAGTGACCCAACAATAAGTAGAAAAGTCGAGGGAACTGCCGAGTTCGAGCGTTTGTTATTTTATTCCGTCGTGTCGTTATTATTATGAAGAATCGTTCGAGGAATGAAAATTCATGGAATCGAAGGCAAAAGTCGTGTTGTCAGAAAACTGGGAAACAATCCTCCTCTGGAATACTAAAAGCGTACAAAATAGATACACACAAAAGACAACGACCTCGTACTTCTGAAAACTTTATAACGACCGAATTGTAACGCCGTTCAAGAACGAGACGGAGCGAGAGGGGAAAAAAACGAAAAGTTTTTCACAAGTTTTGCCAGCTTTTTTCCCGGCTTAACGATACTTTATGAGAGTGAGAAAGCAAACAGTTTCTTCGTAGAGCCCCGAGCAGGCTCGAGTGTGCGCCAGGAGTCATCCTTACAAATGAGCTCGTTCATTCTTACGAACGAAACGAAGGGAACACGAGAAAATTTCTGGAAGATCGTAGTTTTCTCACGTGCGTGTAATACACGGTTAAGAGATGAAACAAGGGTCGTGAAACCTGACGTCAACGACCTCGGGGTTATTCGAGCAAGCCGGCGATCTTCTTTGGGTTCGTTCGACCCTTGGGGGCACGGGATTCAATGACCAGGGGCTAGGGTGGCGAGTCGTTCTGATTCCGGGGTCGTGAAAGTCGATAGCATCGACCTTCCATGTTGGGAAAACTTCGCACAGTTGGTCTCGAGTCACGCAGATCGATAATGACGAATCGGGATCGCGAGACTCGGCGTCAAACTAAACTGGAACTATTGAATCCTCGAAATTGTTGGATTCTCCATCCTCGAAACGATGGAGAAACTATAAATTTATTTGTGTAATGTTATGATTTTATTTTTAAATTATGATTTTAGTATTGATTAATAATAGAGAAATTTCTTAAAAAAAGATTATAAATTAATTAAGTTTGTTATATGTATATAATTATACATCTGTTATGCGTACATAATTATTAAAAAAAAATTTTTCTAATTTTTTAAAAATAGATATAATGATTAAATTAGTAATAAATATATGTATAATATATTAATAAATAAATATATATATATATATGTAGAAAAATTTTTATAATTTATTAATTTTTTAAAAAAAGATTATAAATTAATTAAATTATAAATTAATTAATTTGTTATATATATAATTATTAAAAAAAAATTTTTTTTATTTTTTAAAAAATAGATATAATGATTAAATTAGTAATAAACATAAGTATAATAAATAGTATTAATAAATATATATATATAGAAAAATTTTTATAATTTATTAATTTTTTAAAAAAAGATTATAAATTAATTAAGTTTGTTATATATATATAATTATTAAAAAACAATTTTTTTATTTTTTAAAAATAGATATAATGATTAAATAAGTAATAAATATATATATAAGGAATTAGGCAAAATATCCTAAATAAATATTAGGCTGTCTATAATATCCTAAATAAATATTAGGCTGTTTATCAGGAACATGTCTTATTGAAAATAATTTTAACTGACTATACAAAGGCATAATCAATTGATAATTTGAAATGACAAATCATTTCCACTAATTGGATATTCAAAAAATAAAATAATATGAATTATTGTAAATATCATATTTATTTTTTTAGTGTATTAATCAATAATATTGGTAATATTTTATGTAATATTTATATTATGTTAATATAATATATAACATATTTACATATAATACATTATATAAATTAATATAAACAAATTATTATATAAATTCAAGTTATATGTTATATATAATGTATTACATAAAATCATATTATTATAAAAATAACAATTTGAAATAACGAATCACTGAAAAAGTATCTTGAGCTCAAGTCAAATAAATCATTTGCTTGAATTGCATTTACTTGAATTAATTCATTGAAATAAAATAAATAATCCCAACAGAAAATAAAGTTTATGCATTAGAATCAGAAACTATTTCAGAAATTATTTATAGAAACTGATACAAAATACAGAATGAAATGAAAAATTATTTTATTTGTTAAACAAATAATAAAATAATTTAGAAAGTAAGAATACACTGTAATGTAAGTATATGGATTAATTACGGATTAAAAATGGATTAAATATGTATTTCATTTCAATATAATCAATTTTTGAAAGTGTTTTTTAATCAATGTAAATTTCGATGATGACCATATAGGTTAACATTGAAATTATTGAAACTGATCAATTTGATATTGACAAATTAAACGCAATATTTAAATGTATTGGTTATAATTAATAATTACGAAATATATCAAACATATTAATATAAAAATGTATTTTAAAAAATAAATAAATATATTAAATATAAATATAAATATAAATAAAATATATTATATAAATATAAATATATTATATAAATATGAATATAAATATATTATATAAATATAAATATATTAATCTAATAATCTAATAGTACAATAAAATCAAATAATGAAACTTCATACTGCCTAGTAATTCCATGGATAAAATATCGATCTGTATATTCACATTCAACGTTGCTGTATTAAACCTGACCTAGAATGATATCTAATAATTCTAAATGCATTGACATTATACACCTTGTGTCTCATTGGCGCGTTTGTTTTAATCTGTGCGTGTTTCTGTCAATCATATCAGACAAACTATAGTCCAATTATAAAATGATTGGTAATCAAAAGCCAATCGAGTTCCACGGACCGAGATACTGATTACCGACTGCTACATCGAGGTCACTAGTGTTAGTTTGAAATATCTCAGCGAAACGACAATTGTCATCCACTCGTGGCACACTTGTTATCAATAGTGTGCTTACTGCGCGATGGGACACGAGTTTACGCAAATCTATACATCCCTAACACGTTCACGATCTGATTAATGCTCTATACTCTATCAATAACACTAATTAAGGTCAACGATGCGTACTAATTTATTATACGAACTTTATACGCTTTAGAATTAGCGTCGAAATCACCAACGAAGGTGACTCGTGGCACGGACGTGGCTTGTAGCTGTCTTTGAGATTTTAGAAATTCTCTTTAGTCCTTTTTAACATTTGGCACACATTTCATTCTTCGATAAAATTGCGCTCTCAACAACAAAAAACCGAGAATTCATAAATTGCAGTGCTATGTACAATTTCCTAAATACGGGGTGTCCATAAAGTCTCTCTACAATTTCAGAAATTTGTTACAAAGGCGAATGAAAAGACAGATGAGTGAAAATTATTACAAAATAAGACGTATATATTTAAGTTTTTTCTGCCTTGCTTAATACATCTCTATATAGGCACCATTAATTACACGAAGCACATCAAGACGGTACTCGAAAACCAACCACTTGCGCTGACAACTGACTGCGGACCATAACGAGTGACCAGAACCGTACACAATAATTCGCTTTCTTTTCCTTTAGAACTCGTCGGTATGATAGACACTGGATAGAAATTATTGTAATTATCTTAGAAATCTTGAAATCATCTTAAATACACTTAAAACTGAGAAAATATTGCAATTTTGGGACAAAAAGTTCTTGAAAAACTTAAAATATATACGTGTCATTTTGTAATAATTTCCGCTTATCTGTCTTTTCATTTGCCTATGTAATAAATCTTTGAAATTGTAAAGAGATTTATTATACTTTATGGACGCACCCCTGTATTTCTATTCAATTCTCTCCTGAAACCTGTCAAATGTGCATATCCGTGAAAAAAAGTTTAATTACTTCGACAACGCGCATCGATCATCACCATATACCGTTACATTCTACTCGAATCTCTCCGCGATCGCGAATCAATGGCGAAGTCCGGCAACCGGGATCGAGATCCCCTTTCAATTTTCTTCTTTCTTTTCGATCTTCATTGCGAATCGAAAATTCGGGTTTTCTCGGGAATTGAAAATTGAAATGGAGATATCCTTTCCCGTTGCTAAAGAGAGCTAACCAGTCGTGCATTGCGCTGAAAAGCGACGTCTAAAAGGGAAAACCCTCACAGGCTCTCCCCGACGAGAACGCACGTCAACGTTCTTTGACTTGCGCGTAATCACGAGAATGCACGGTCCGGCGCGGCGTGTCTTGATCAACGTGATTCAGGATTGAAGCCGAGAGCTACGGGAATCCGGAATTGACGTTTCTCTCCCCGAGCCTATTCTCGGCCATCCGGCTGGATCGGATCCCGATGAGAATCCTCGATACAAATCGGGCGGCGATACAAAAAAAGAAACAAAAAAAAAAAAAAAGAAAAGGAAAAAAGGGAAAAATGCACGCCCCCGTTGTCTGATGGATTTTGATCGGAAATGCGAAGCCAACGTTACGTGAACGGAATGAGCCGCAAAGAGGATCCCGTTGCCCGCGAAGGGAATTCCCGTGTGCGGCAAATGGAAATGTAAAAGAAAAAAAATTGGACGCTGCGTGCAGCACAGCGAGACATCGATGGAATATGATATTTAGGTCGATTCTCCCCGTTTAAGTTCTTCTTCTCTTTCACAAGTTTTTGTTCTTCACAGAACTTTTGCTCTCCACAAGTTTGCTCTTTCGTTCTTTCGGATGTTTAGTATCGTACACAATAATTTGTATTGTATCATAAATATTTGAGATGAATGGTTTTGTCTTGTATTTTTTTTTTTTTTTTTTTTTTTTTTTTTTTTTTTTTTTTTTCTAGTTCTCCTGAATGTTTTGGGTTTAACTCTCGATTTTAACATCATGGATGATATAGCAATTTTTATTTCTGTTATAAAAATTTGAGATTGATAGCTTTATTTTGTATTTTCTTTATTTGGATTTTGTTCATCAACTTTTTAACTATTGACGATCATTTACATTGGAGTTTGTATAAATATGTACCGTAATTTAAATTACTTCGCACTTATGTAAATACATTATTTACATTACATAGACTATTCTACGTAGATTTATTATATGAAAACAGTATAAATATTTTCTCATACATACTAGTGTATACTTATACTACATATGTATACATACTTTTATAGGTGTATACATACATATACTTAGTATACAAATCGATACATTATTTTACTTTTTTCATCCAGTTTGTATGATCAAATTCTGTTCTTTTTAATTTAATATTCGGACCATGAAATGAAGTTCCAGAAATTCTTTTGTTATTTTATCTTGCATCTAGATTCTATAATCATCAGAAATTTCATAAAATTGAGATATTTATAATATTGTGATAAATTGTACATTTGTTTGTTAAACAGATAAAACAGAGAAGACTAGAAATTTATTTTCTGTTAAATATCATAACAACTTATGAACATTTTATACATTTTTATAATCATATATCATTTCTTATATTTTTACACACTTCTAGATTTCTAAATATTTTTAAACAAAAGAAATAACTAAGGGATACGAAAATGCGCCTTTTATTGTAACTAAATATTTTGTAAAAATTAAACTTCGTCTCACAAACAAGACGTATAATCAACGTGTTAGAAGATAAAGAAACAGATGAATTTTGAATTACTTTAACATACATACATGGTGTACCTAAAAAGTAATGAGACTGGTTCTATATAGATGTTTATATATCATTCAACAAAAAATATGTATATTTTTCCTTTGAGAAAACTGTACTTCTGAAAACAATGCTAAAATTCTTCTTCAATGCTAAAATTGAAACTGCTTTTTATTGATTGGTTACAGTCTTTCGAATGTTTTAAAATAATATCTCTCGAGGTGGCTTTTGATTTATGAAGAAGAAGAAAGATATGAGATGAATTCAAATTTGGGAAGTATGGTCAGCTGTCAAACCACAAAAATAAATTTAATCGCGTTACTTGATATTGTGCTATTGCATTTTCATAACGCATCACCTTTTAGTATAGAACTCATTATGAAATTGCTCCTGTAAGCTGAATCGAGTTGATATTAATACTAAAAGTAGAATAGAGATATATATTTCAAATAGTATCGCGAGTACGATCTTGCTGATTATCAAAAATTGTCTTATCATTATTATAACTTTTTATGCATTTATAACAAATTATAAAATATAATTATGTAATAGTAAATTATAATATTTTTCATATAATTAAAAAATATAATTAAAAGTATATATTATAATTTATTATTTTTTAATAATAAATCTAATAATATAATAAAATTATAATGATATAATAAGTTATAATATTTTATAATATAATTACAAAATAATAATACAAAAAAATACCTAAAATATGCAAAGCAGATTTATTATAATATTTAGTAGATGAAACAAATTTCCGTTTAGGTTCCGTCTCTTTAATTATGTTCATAAAAATGCATCCACAGTCTTACAGACTTACAGTATGTTCAAGAATGATAAAAATAAATTTTAGCTAAAAGAAACAAAGTAGAAGATGCAATATAAAGTATTATAACTGAACCAATAACGATGAAAAATTGTCAATTAATTCTTACAACTACGTCAAAAAAAAAAAAAAATCAAATGAATAATGGCCTTTTCTTCATTCATGATCTACCAAACACACTGATAAAATTATTCGATTTTCTCCTAGGACATTCTGCATAACATCGTTTTTCTTATTTTCTCACTCGGTAAAATATACCGATGATACTTTGTATATCTATTGTAAAATACAATACCTCGAATACGTAATATCGCTTCTTTTTTTTTTTTTTTTATTTCGAAATATGCGACAACTGTTTGAAAATTTATAGCAACCTATAAATTCTAAACCTATTCTCGACGAGTTTCTCTTGCGCAGAAATGCACAGATACGATTGTCTAACCAGATACAGATGAATGTCGAGTGTTAATTGACAATGTAAATGCAAATTCCTCTATAACAAAGATCGTCGACAGTAAGAGCGCAACATTCTCCGATGAGATATTATACCACCGAGTAATATACTATAGGAAATATCATAGAGAATCACATTTCATCAGGAAAATTTATTTCAAACCGGCGAACGCGACGCATCGAGTTGTTTTCTCCAAAGAAAATTTATCAAAAAATCGCGTTTGCTTATCGACCGAGTTTCTAAAGGGGCGCGAAATTTAAACGTAAATCATTCGAAGCTCAATGTTAATTTCAGTGTTATTCTCTCGTATCGTTGTCGACGCTTGGAAAAAAGATACGAACAGAAAGAAAATTTAATTTCGCGACTGTTTGTTGTTTTTTTAAAAAAAAGAAAATTAGTTTGTGCGTGGGTGATTTGTTCGAATTGTTTATTTCTCCTTTACATTTACAATGTTCAACCAGCTGTAATGTTTTTGTTGTCATTCGTAACAGTAACGTAAGTACCTATGTTTTCCGATTTTATTACCTAATTAACGTACTCGTGGCCAGTAATGTATTTTCTACGTCATGGTATATAATACTGGCTTTTTTGCAAATCGAGATTTTGGTTTTACATGAATCGGGAATACAGAAATTATGAAATTTTTTAATGAGTTCTATATATTTAAAACACTTTCTTTTAAAAACGTTTTTACTATGTTCCAATATATTTTATTTTATAAATATTAAAATATAATTTTAATTAATATATTTTATTATTATTATTTTATTATTATATATATTTATTATTATTATTTTATTATTATATATATTTATTATTATATTTATTATTATATACCACTCCATTGAGAAATGGATAAAGAATAATTTCTCAAAAGTAAAAGTTTCAGTTTGAGTAGAATTTACACGGGAGATGTGAAGATGAAAATTCTTCTGTAATTTATTTCTAATAATTTTTTATAATAAGAGCAGATAATTTGTTCATCGATATGAAGAAAATTCTCGATCATTATAACAAATATCAATACTATAGCAATATTAAATAATTATTATATATTAAATAATATATCAAGGATCGAAAAAAATCATGAAACTTCTTGATAACGAAACGAAATTCCTAAATTCATTGTAAATAAAAATGTTTCTTCTCAGAAAACAGCAGCGAGCATGTAACGCCTAAACATTTGCAATAGCAATACTGTAAGCAGGCTGCGGATTTTTATGTATGTTAATGCAACGTTATTTGCAAAAAAAAAGATATATGAAATATTCGAATATTCTAGGATATTTGTTCCACGAGAAACAAATTTCTATTTACGTTTTATTTCTTCAGTCATGTTTATAAAATTTTAAAGATGCATATAGAAAACCATAAGCGTGTGCCGTAGATGATAAAAGTTCGAAAATACATCTTCGTGAAATGTATCGTCGCGGTGGGGCGCTGCATTTCCATAAGAGGGGACGAACAGTGCTTTTTATCTCCTGAGCTTTAAAAACTTCCGGTCGTTAAATTGTTTCATACGATTTACAGACGTACGGTTATCATTTACAGTTTTATATATAAATCGACTATCGTGAAACTTGCATTTTCGGGGAGCTGATGAAACGATACTGCGGTTCGGGGTTGCAATGGGAAACGCCCCGGAAAATTTACTGCTGCATCCACGCAGCGGCTCGTATCAAGAAATTTTGAAGTTTACGATTGGCTAATAAAAAGAACCGATAAAATCCACGGACAAGCGACACGCAGTCGAATATATTGTATTTAAGCTGAGGCGTCGCTATTCCGCCATTTCGGTCGCGAATGACCAAATGGTTTTATTTTTACGAACGAACGCCTACAACGCGTGGGAGATTGAAAAGCTAGATATATTCTCTTATATTGATATGATCTCTGAACGTCCGCTTGATCAATTAAATTTTGAAAAGTGAGCAATCGTGCACACGATTGCACGATGATTTTTTATTTGGTAAAATAGAATAGAAGATATGGAAATAAACGAATAATTAATATCGAATACATATGTTATACATATAATGTAGAAGTATAATATGTAATACATGGTAGAAAATATCACTAGAATTATCAAAATGGTCAAAATGACATGTTTCTAACTTTTTTTATAGAAATTTTGAGATGAGTTTCTAGAGATTCGATCAGTTTTTCGAAAAATATATAAATAAAAGTTTGTGTCCTCTATTATAAACAGATTATAATATATAATAATAATATATAATAATAATAATATATAATAGTATATATAATAATAATAATATATAATAGTATATATTATAAATTTTCCCTTGTTTTTCGTATTTTATTTCTTGTGATACAAATTTTATATTTTAATTATCGATAATTCTAATATTAATATATGTCATTAATTATATATGTAACATTAATACACTAATGATATAAAATGTCACATAAAGTAAAGAATATAATATATAATATATAATAAACTTTTGATCAATTACATTTATATTAATATATATCAACACATGCATTAACACATAATATAAAATATCATATAAAACAAAAAGTATGATATACAATATATAACATAAAAATATAAATGCAATTGACTAATTGAAATTAATATCTTTAACTTTAGAAACAAAATGAGGTACGTTCAATCAAATGTAACTTCATTTCCATTGATAACAAATGTTTTTTTAACGTTACCAAAGATGATCAGTTCATAATTCCTCGTCCAAATTTTGTAAGTTGTGATGAACTTTTAGAAATTCGACTGATTTTTCACAAAATATACATAAGCTTACTGTGTTACAAACTTTTGTTCCTATTTCTTGTACTCTTATTTCTCTGATACAAGTTTCATACTTTGGTAGCTTTAGTATCCGTTGCAATGCATATATTTGAATATATTTGAAGTTTTAAAACACATATCACACGTTTGGAACTTGTGACGTTTTTGACTAGAATAACGTAACGTTTATATACTAGTTTGTCACATTAGGTTTGGACAATAGTACAAGCTTAAACTCAAATACAAACCTGAAATATACATAAATCAAGAAACTCGAAATTGTTGAACAGGTTGAATTCCCAAGGTGTTATACAAACAGTAACTCGCATTAATACTCGGACACTTAAATATTTGGGCAAATATTGAAGCAGCATATAATTTTGAAAAAAGAGTATATAAACATCAACTCATTTTAAAGCTTGAAGTCTATATACCATTCATTTTATTCTAACATGTTTTTGCACTATATTTGACAATTTATGGCATTTTCGAGAAGGAAAGTATCTTACCCACCCGCTACGTAATGTAAAAACATGTCAGAATAAAAAAAAAAAGGTGTGTTTTGATACTAGAAACATTAAGCTTTAAAATGAGCCCTAGCTTACAATTTCTTTTTACAAAATTATAACGATTCGAATATTTGGTGCCGGAATATTAATGAAAGTCGTTGTATTTCGTTTAAAGTCGAGATAGTTTTTTTTTTTTCTTAATTTTAAGGAAATATACAGTAAGGAAGATAATAATGAAAAAAAAATAAATAAATTTCGATTGTAGAGGATTCAATGTTTAAAATGAGCCCAAGTTTCGATTTCTTTTTAGAAAATTGTAACAGTTTCAATATTCGATATCGAAATATTAACGTCAGAGCGCATTAAAATCATCGATCTTCGCGGATTGGTTTAATAACGCTATGAATAATGTGTCGGTGGGAGAATAAATTGCAGATTCGACCGCAACTCTCTATCATATTTATTTCTTTCTTTTTTTTTTTGTGGGATCAGAAATATCTTTCCACGAAATAAAATAAATAATAATAGTATAAATAATAATAAAATAAATAATAATAGTATAAATAATAATAAAATAAAGATCGAGTCAGAATAAAAAGCAACAATTGCAGAATGAAGTCGTTATAGAAGGTACTACCTAATAGAAATTGCACTATTGTGTACTCAGTCACGTATGAACAATGTAAATATTAATTTAAAGGCAAGCCAGCCTAATTAGAACCGGAAGCCACAGCGAGGCAGGGAAAATACACGAGATGGGAGGAAGACCATCGCCAGCCATGGTATTTCCCATGTGCATTTTCCACAGTCTGGTCGTGTGCCTCCGGTGTGTGTTATCTTCCGGCTGTCGTTTCGTTTTCCAACAGAATTCCTCCCCCCCTTTTGAAACCTGTTACGCGTCTATGCAAGGAGCTTACGTTCCATTCGATTCCAGCAGACGTTAAAAGCTTCTTTCTAAGATTATTTTGAGCGCCTGTCGAAACGCAGACGCTCTCGACTACTGAAATCAATTTCACGCACGTGTACGAAACGAATAAGATCATAATACTTTTGGACGCGATCCAGTTGCGAAATCTAACATTGCGGAGAAATATATTTTATTTCACTTGCCCATTGTGCGGTGCACGGATGTTTTTATAAGGAGCAGTTTCGAAATGTAATTGTAAACTTTTTTTTTTAAACTTGTAAATTTTAAAAATTTAAACAATTTAGTTATTAGTTTTTTTTTTTTGAATAAATTTTATATAAATTAAATTTACTTTAAATAAATTATTTATTATTAAATTTATTTTAAAATAAAATAAATTATTTGTTATTAAATTTAATTAAATAAATAAATTATTTTATGTAAATTAAATTTATTTTTTAAAAAACTAGATATTAATAAATGCGACAAACATTTAATTTCTAAATATATATTTATTATTTTTATTTAACAAAAAAAATAATATGTATTTAGATCATTTACTTTCGAGATAATTAAAATTATTAAAATAATTCAATTGTGTGTTTTGCAGACGAATTTTCAGCACTCGCGTTATTTGCAATTTTTACAAATTTTCGTAATGGACAGTAAACGTTCCAAATTAATTTTCAAAAAGTTGTGCGTCCATATTGTTTTACAATTAATGAAGCTTCAGTCTTCAGAGAAGTTAATCTAAATTTTGAATCAAGACTCCAAAAGATTATTCTAAATTTTGAATAAAATATTTCAAATAATTAACCTAAATTTTGCATCAAGGTTCCAAAGGATTAATCTAAATTTTTGAAAAGTTAATAATCATTTATAACAAATTTGTTTTGAATGAAAAATTTACTTATTTTGAAATGTTTGTTAACTATAAATTTAATTTGACTGCAGTCAAGGATATATGATCAATCGAAATTATTATTATTAAAGAAACTTATCGATGAATGCTCAGAAATTCAGAACCCTTCCTTTCAAAAATTATGCCCACTTTTTTGACAAGTATAATTTATCACAGAAATCAGTATAATTATTCTACTTACATATCATTCAAATTCAAAATGTAATTAAATAAATGTAATAATAATTACATGTATTAATGAAATAAATATAATAATTAAAGTTAAATAATGTAATGATTATAAATAAAATAAATATAATACAATAATAAATAAATAAATATAATAATTAAAGTTAAATAATATAATGATTATAAATAAAATAAATATAATTATTAAAGTTAAATAATATAATGATTATAAATAAAATAAATATAATTATTAAAGTTAAATAATATAATAATGAATTAAATATATATAATAATTACACTGGAGTTTCGAATAAACTTCTAGGTAACTTATATTGTTTATGTAAGACTCGAACTTCGTAACAAACTATAAGTGATCGTAACTTATGATTGACGGTCTGTCTGAATAGCGTGATTGTTTGAGAATAATTCACTGGAATTGATTTACATAAATCATAAAAGATAGGGTTGTTCCCATTTTACATCTATTACATTATATATTAATCGAGAACATTTCACTGATATCAGATTTGATCAACAGTATCGTTGAAAATTTATCTAATCCAAGCTATTATCGATACTTTAAAAAATGTGTTAATATACACATGTCGATCAAAATCTTAAAAAATGTCTTTCTAAAAAAAAATTATTATTTATATATATTAATTATATTATTATTAATATAATAACATTAAATTAATTTAATTGAATGCATAAAAATCAGTCTAATTTTAATACAAACAGTTCGCTGAATTAAGAAACAATGTATTTCAGGAGAATATTGTTTACTATTTATATATTATTAATATTAATATTAATTTAATAATATAATACAATAGTTTATATATTATTACTATTTATGTATAATAAAATTGGCGATTCATCTAATCGATAAATAAAATTAACCATCAGTCGTTGATTAAAGGAAATTAATCATTGAAAAATTTATTAATAGTGTTAATTATTTGTTCTTACATCGAATTTGATCGTAATTTCATTTAAACTGAAAGTATACTTTGAAATTGTAAGAAGACGTCGACACTTTAGGATTAAGATATTTAATCGAAATGAAACCTGGTTTATACTGATTTATACAAATAACAAGCTTTGGTTGACAAGCTTTGTCAAGAGATACAAAGCGATTCATACGTCCAATTGACTCTTTTTGAACTCCTTAAAATTTTTTTTAAATAAACAGTAATAAAAAGAAACTTCATTTCGTTACATTAGACGTTAATATTATTTCATTGTTCACGGATTTTTGCACAGGCTTCATCGTCTCTCTATCGACCCCTAATTTTTATTACAAAAAGAATTTCAACAATTAATCGAGCCGTCCAACTGACGATTAAAATTAATCGTTGATAACAACTAACGATTGAAGTAAAAATTGAATCCTTAATCGCGATAAAAAAGATATTTAATCGTGTTCATCGCAACCAACGACCAAAGTCTAAAGTCTAATTTACGACTAACAACTAAAGTTGGAATGTAATTATTAATCGCGATTGAAGATTGCTGGAAAAATTCAATCGTTAATCGTCGATCAATGTTTTGCCCAAGCCCTAGTCTGAATATTTCTGAATTTTTCATCACCGTCGCGAGGTTAGGCTAGGTTGGTAGATACTAATTGCATAAGTACGGAAAATTACCCCGTTGGAATAGCTTTAATTTCACCGGAAAGAAGCGTCGCATTCTTGGAAGTTGTTCCTTTGTTTGCGACATCAAAGCGAATACGAGCCGATGTAACATGATGAAACGACGTCCAAGAAAGTTTCGCCCCGACGTTGAAAAAGTATCGATCGGCCACTGTTCCTCCAGTCGTGAACTAGTTTTCCACCGTGGAAATGCCAGTTCACTGTGAAACGTTATATTTATCGGCTTGTTTCTTTCTTTAATCCGCCTCTTGGATAACCATAGCGTAGGAAAAAGTAACTACGACTGTCCAAAAAAGCAATTCGAACGGATCGATGCTAACACGCTGGACGAATGGCAATCACGGTGTAAAATCGTTAGCTCTCGCTGAACTTACGACCACACAGGTGCGTGGCGAGTTATTAAATTGAAATACTAGATTATTGTAAGGTACGACCAATGATTGATACTAAAATTTATACTATATTATATTAATATTATAATTATATATATTATACTAATATTATAATTATATATATTACACTAATATTATAATTACGTATATTATACTAATATAATTATAATAATATTATATTATAATTATACTAATATTATACTAATATTATAATTATATATATTATATTAATATTAAAATTTATACTATATTATACTAATATTTCCAATATTGATACTAGAATTTTTGATACTATAAATTGAAATACTAGATTATTGTAAGGTACGATTAGTAATTGATACTAAAATTTATACTATATTTCCAATATTGATACTATAAATTGAAATACTAGATTATTGTAAGGTACGATGAATAATTGATACTAAAATTTATAATATATTTCCAATATTGGTACTATAATTTTTAATACTATAAATCGAAATACTAGATTATTGTATGGTACGACTAATGATTGATACTAAAATTTATGCTATTTTTCCAATATTAATACTATAAATTGAAATACTAGATTATTGTAAGGTACGACTAATGATTGGTACTAAAATTTATGCTATATTTCCAATATTGATGACTATAATTTTTGATACTATAAACTGAAATACTAGATTATTGTAAAGTACGACTTATGATACTAAAATTTATAATATATTTCCAATATTGGTACTATAATTTTTGATACTATAAATTAAAATACTAGATTATTGTAAGGTACGATTAATAATTGATACTAAAATTTATACTATATTTTCAATATTGATACTATAATTTCCAAAAGTCTGTAATTGAGTACGGCAAGGTTCTGCTATTTGTAGGTACGTGAATATAAGAAATATTACATCTCTCAGTATGATACTTATAGTCATTTGTTCTTCAAAGTTTTGAAAAATTAAACATTACAAATGCATTACACATTATAGAAACAATTTTTTATAGAATTTTATAGAAAAATTTTATTATAGAAAAAATATTTTCTTTTAATAAAATGGATATAATGAATTTACAGGTACATAAAATTTACATTAAATTACAGTAACATTTTAGATGCAATAATTTGTGTGGTATTTATTAACAACTTGAAGTATAAAATATATTAATGAATAAAAAAAATAATAACAGTTTAACAAGTTTAATATATGAATATTATTATATTTAATATGTAAATATAATATATATATTTATATATTATTAATATACAAATATCATCTAACATTTAATAATATTTTTTTTAGTGTGATATTTGATGAAACATTTTTTTTTACCTGACAAGAGTAAAAGATTTAAAATTTTGTATAAATGTATATAATTTGATTCTGTGTATAATTTATATTGTATACATGTGTATAATTAATTAATTAATTTTGTATGTATTTATTATTGATGAGATTGATGATGATGATTGATGAGAGAGATTTGTTTCGATTACTCGTACATAACTAGACATAACTAGATTTTTGTGCATTTTTAAAATTCACATGTACACCATCAACGGAATTTAAACAGAAAATTGCTTCGTTTATATTATTACAATTAATTATATAGAATTACATAACTAATTACGTATCATTTATATAGAATTATAATTAATCATAAAGATATATAATTCTTTATTTTATTTTATATATCTTTGCATTAATTTGTGCACTCTGTCAATATATATATATATATATATCTTTATTAAAATCAAAATAATCTGTGATACTTTAACCTACCATGATAGTTCAACTTTTTTTATAACAGCGAAACGAGTGTAAAATTGAACATATCTACGAATGATTTTTGGCACCTCGAACGAAATTCCCATGAATAAAAGATCCGTACAAATATCTCGATTTCTCCGTACGTGTTGAATCGCTAGTTGGAGGCGCACAACGATCCAATCGATTAACCATCGCCATCAAGCTCTCTGTGGATCGATGCCCCACGTCAAACAATTAAAAATGACGATGTCGATGTCTCGTCGTCGAACCTGTTTCTCCGTGAAATTAAATTTCGCCTTTCAATATGCACGCCTCTAACGATAGGAAAACCGTGGATGAAACGAGAACGAGCAAACTCCAGCGCGACAGACGATAGATAGTTTATTTCGATGGAAAATGCTTTCTCCTTTGAATCAAACATGAGAGAAGGAAGAGCGTAATTGATATTTGTCGATGGATTGATATTTCGTCGCTAACAGGGTAATGGAACGATTGTTTCGTTGTTTGTTATCACTTGGAGGAATATTTAATTATATTTGTTATAGAATAACGTTTCCACTTTCGAGTTGAGGTATTATTGCGTGCAAAAGTGGGCGAAAGTATTCGCACAATTCATGAAAAATTGTCGATATTTCAGGCTGTTGTAAATTTGTTAAAAAAAAAAAAAAAAAAAAGTTGTACGACAATTCAATTTTAAACTATAACTTCCTCACTTTGATAGCCCTACGTTTGTTTTTCTCATAAATATTTTTATATTATTATTATTATTATCAAATATTATTTATATATATTATTATATATATATAAAAATATTATTATTAAATTATTTACACGAGCATAAAATAATTTTGGAAACAAAACACCACATATTTTTCTTTCCATGCAAATGATACTAAATACTGAATAATACTGAATAATGCTACATATTATAATAATACTAAATAATTATAATTATAATTATAATTATAATTAATTATAAGAATACTAATATATTAATATATTTAATTTATTATTTATTTTTAATTTAATTATACTAATATATTAATAATAAAAATATATATACTATAATAGTACTAAATAATAATAATAATAGTAATATAAATAATACTAAAATATTATGTATTTGTTTTGCTCATCATGTTGAATGTACATTGATCGATAGTGACCGAAAGAGTCAGAGTGCAGTATCATGTATCGTGGCTCTCGCTTTTTGATCAACCACGATTTGTTAATTAATTAATCAACATGTTCACGTAATATTTACCTTCAAAACATCTTATCTTGATTAGAGGCCACTCTAGATATTTTGTACTAAACGATCGTTCCACCAGCTCAATGATAAACGAGCCAAAATCCAAACTTTATCGCGGCTTAAATGGAAACCTAAGCAACTGATTGATAACGAGATTGGCAGACGGACTGCAAACCACAAAGGTCTAATAATCGGGTGTAATTGGCCAACGTCGATCACCAGAACTCAAGATTCCAATTTCTGTTTGAGTGTATAGTTTTCATTGACAAATATTCAAGGAAACGTATTAACATTTACTTGGAACAATGATCGTCGAAAAATGATAAAAAATATTAAAAATACGGTTTATTTTTACATGTAAGTTTATTATTATATAAAATATTAAAAATACGTCAAAAAATAATAAAAGTAAAAAATACGGTTTCTTAAATATATTAGTTAAAAATTTTTATTAATTTATTAATTTCTATCAACTTATTAATTTTTATTTCTATTAATTTATTAATTTTTATTTATTTATTAATTTTTATATAATATTAACGAAAGAGTGAGACGAAATTTTAGACTCGAGTCACACAAAATTAATCAACGTTTAAAATTAATAGATCTTTAGCAGAAACAAGGTTCGACAGTTCTTTGGAAAATTCGTAGAAATTTCTATTAAAAACAAGTACTTATTTCACGTAATTATCGTAACGCGAAGAGAAGTTCCGGGAACTTTCTCGCATCACTGTACTCGACAGAAAATCCGCATCAGACCGGTATGAAAATGTAGAACGACGACGTTATCGTCGATGGCTGCACTTGATCCGGAAGTCATTTCGGAACGAACCAGTGGAATTGAAAGGTTGATAAAACTTGAATTGGAGATGATTTTGCTCGTTCGTGGAAAGTTCAGAAGATAATCTGAATACGTAAATAAATATATGTAAATTGTTGAATTCAATAGAGTAGTTGAATACAGTAGTTTAAAAGATTCACGTAGGAGCTTGTACATTATATATTTTAAAAAGCAAAAGATCGATAAATTATCATTTCTAAATCGCTAGTTTTTTTTTTTTTTTTTTTTGTATCTGTAGAAACTTTCACATTATGCGCAAAATTGCAGAACGCACATAATGTAGAAAAAAAATATATATATGTATATAAAATAATATTTTATCAAATATAAAGTATTTGATCGATCTTTTTCGATTTTTTACCAATATTTAGTCGAATTTCCTATTGAGATTTCTTATATCTTCGAAAATATGAACTTCCACAAAAATCTGTTTAATTGTTATTGAAAGGGAATTAAATATTCAGAAACATAATTCATTTAAAGAATTCTGGTTCTGTCTCAAGAGAACGTCTTACTTTCGTTATGTCTGATATTTCCCAGAATGTAATTCAGCTAACAATATGTATTTTTAACAAACTGAGTCAGTCAGACGACGAATTTCGTACCCGAACGAAAATAAAAATCTCGCTTCCTCGTTCTTCCATTTGGTTTTCTACCTATTCCTGCAGCGCTCTTCTTTTTCCGCGTGTGTGTTCATTTCGGGGCAATGCGAAATTGGAATCTTCCAGCGCCGAGTCGATAAAACTAAATTATTCATAGCCGCAGGAAAAGATTTTTCTGTGTTGCTGTCATTTGCCGACTCTCTTAAATATTGGTTTCCACAATGTAGAAACTTCGTTACGTTTTTACATTTCGCTGACTATTTTCAGATAGATTTCTGCTCCAATTGAATGTGATTACAAAGGCGAAATGTTCGACGTAGCGAAATACACAAGCTCGCGAAAATATCAGAGAGAGAGATATATGAGAGTTTATGAATTATCACATGTTTCGTTTTGTACAAAGTTGAAAACAGTTTGAAGTTATGATGATTCGGTCAGTAGGTATTCGCGGCTAATTCAGAAATATCCAGCAAAATTTATTTTTCTTCATAGTGCGATATATGCCAGAAAATTAAACTTGTGAGACAACAATTTTATTAAAATATCATAGTTAACTCGACGTTAAATGTGTTTTGCTCATTTTTACGATGAAGAATGCATCGACAGAAATTTTCCTGGACAAAATGAAGGAATCGTAATATATTGTTCTTGAGCACGTGTCAATTTGATGAATCTAATGCAATAAAATAAATAAAAATAAATAAAGAGAAAAGAGAAATGAGTACATACTGCAATGAAGGAACGATTAATACATACGTTAATATTAATACATGTATATTTTATTTTACATTTATGTATATTTTACATTTATATGTTATATGTGTTTGTGTCGATTTTAATAATTAGTAAAATTAATTCAGATCTTTCAATTTTACTAAAAACAAAGCGGACACATTGAATATTTGCTTCAATTATCTATCAAACTATCAATTTCAATTACTATCGAAAACTGAGGCATTTAGGACATAATACGTTCACACGATATTTTTTATGTATTTTAATTTAATAATTTTAATTTTAATGTAATTTTAATTTTTAAAATTTTATAATTTTAATTTTAATTTAATTCTAATTTTTAAAATTTAATGATTTTAATTTAATTCTAATTTTTAAAATTTAATAATTGTAATTTAATTCTAATTTTTAAAATTTAATAATTTTAATTTTAATTTACTTCTAATTTTTTAAATTTAATGATTTTAATTTATTTCTAATTTTTAAAATTTAATAATTTTAATTTTAATTTAATCTTAATCTTTTACCTATTTATCACGTATAGATTCACCACTTGAAATATAAACATGATATTTAAGAATCACTCTGTATGTAATATCCGAGGAATTTAAAGATAACCCAAACATTAATTCAGAAGAATTTGTTTAAATGCGTTCACCTCATGAATATCTTAATTCCAGCGACAACACTCTGTGAAATTGCCTCTGTCGGGCTGTTTGTCCCTGCAATGTTAACAAGTAGCATTATCAAGCTAATTATACTGACCACGTAATTGCAAAACAAACGGATATTGTTGAATGCTGTGGTGAATGCGAACATTTTCGACGATCTGAGCGGGATCCAACTTTGCAATTTACTAGATATACGATGATGTAATCGGTTAATTCGCATTCTATCCGTTCAAACGATAAATCTTCATTAGAAAACTTTCGATCGAACTGCAACTGCGTGTCTCTACTTCGTGCCTTGATTTTCTGTAGCTCAGAAAAAATGCTCGATACATTTGTTTCACTTACATGTGTTACACATTACATTGTTACACACACTTTATTTCTTATTTAATATAAAAATATATATATATGAGAAAACAACTGTCGAAATAAAAAATATATTATAATAAAAAATTATATTATAATAAATTATAAATTATTCTAAAAAATTATATTATAATAAAAAACAACTGTCGAAATAAAAATATATTATTATATATTAATATATTTTTTCTCATATATATATATATATATTTTTATATTTATATTAAATAAGAAATAAAGTGTAAGTGAAACAGATGTATCGAGCATTTTTCTACAGAAAATCAGTTATATATTATTATGTATCATATATTAATATATAATATTATGTATTATATATTAATATATAATAATATTAATATATTACTTTTATATAATATAATATATTATATAAAATATATATATAAAATATATAATATATTACTTACTATTATATTATTCTACATTATTTGTAGAATGGAATATTTCATAGGAATGATCTGAATAGATCACTTAGGAATATTATAATTTATTTATGACAAGATGCAAACTAAAAGAAAATAATAATAAATAAGAATTTATCAGTCAAATATATACTAAAAGTATCTCGAAATTTTTAATATTTTGATTGGATACTAGTCTTTGAGTGTATAACAAATGAAAAGTGCGTTTATCTTTCAGAAAAGTTTCTGTCGATACATTTATTATAAAATCTTTCAATCTTTAGTAAATATACTATTTTGAACGTCTCAGAATATGTATTAGACACTTTTAACAAGGATTCCATTATAATTACAATTAAAATAGTATATAATTATAAAGTACATATATACGTGCATATGTAACATACAAATATTTATGTAATTTATGTAATTATAATATAATCACAATTATGAACAAGTATATTTTTACGTTGAAAAATCCGCAGTGAAATCTTAATTTATAGGAGAAGAGAATTACGTGTCGAGTTGTAACTAAACTGCAAGTATTTATACAAATTTATATTTCTTACGAATTAAAAACACGGTAATTTGTTTCGCTTTACCATCAGTTATACTAGCTATATTGTATTTTGCGTATTTTCTGTGTCTCTACACGTGTGCATCTTCAAGTTTCACTTTTTCATATACAGTAAAAAATGCTTTCGATGAAAATGAAAGATTGAGCAGTAAAATAAAAAATTATAAATATAAACGTTGCAAAAACGTATGGTGGCAAAAGAAACAAAATGATGTGTAGCACGTGTGCAGATCGTGGTTATTCAGTTCGAATACAAAGCATTCCTCCTCCTAGATTGTACAATTTGTTTGACGTCGCCAATCTGGCACAGACAGTATCTGTACACTCTTGCTCAAAAATAAAGATACTTTTATTTTTAATATCGAACACTTATCATAGTTTAAATAGCACGATACAATATAATATATAATATAATGTAATACAATATAATATAATATTCATTACAATACTCTTGCTCAAAAGTTAAGATACTTTTATTTTTAATATCAAATACTTATCATAGATTAAATAGCACGATACAATATAATATATAATATAATGTAGTACAATATAATATAACATACATTACAATACAGTATATAATAATATAATTACATAATGGTACAATATATTAATATATTAACAGAGTCTTTATAAATAAAGTATATTTTACATTTATTGTATTTAATTATATTATATGTATTTTATTTAATTTTAATTAAAAATTAAATGTAACTAAATGTATCTCGTATTTAATTTAATTTTAGTTATGTATTGTAATTAATATAATAATAGATTAATGTATCAACAGAGTTTTTATCATCGTATAAATCATATGTTTTATATTTATTCAATTTATTTATATCATATATTGCATATTGTGTCTATAATTTATATTGCAAACATTATGTACATAATTTCCAATTTATAATTGTCGTACTATTCTCATTACACGAATACGAGTACTTGTCCTAAGATTTCTAATCGAGAGTGTATTATGCATCTAGGCCAAGCCACGAGAGTCGAAGTGAATCAATTCGTTTCCATGTCGTATATATAATTAACGACAGAGCTGCTTGTTAAAATAGTTCTATTAATTGACTACTCCTCGAGAACGAAACACCTGGAATAGTTCCCCAAGACGTCTCGATTTAACTAAAGATTAACTAAAGATCCGTTCCCACTTGTTAAATACAGGACTTACGTGGAATTAAGATTGGATTTGAGCGGGATTGGAATTGTAAAGCACTTGGCGAATCTTGCGTAAAATGGTGGTTGGTATTGGAAACTCTGCAATCTCTTTCAACCTTCAATAAAAGATCTTGCGATATATTATATTAAGAAATATAAGATAGCATTAAGTACATTAAAAAATATTATATTATATTAAGAAATATAAAACGCTCCAAATTTGACAATTTGGAAGTTTGAGAATGTAAATGTTTGGGTAATTAAGAGTACTTGAATATTTGAACGTTTGACGAATATTTGAATACATAAAAATTTGAGTATTTGAACATTTGGAGAAATTAAAAATACAAAAATATTAAAAAAGGATTAGAGAGTTTCGAATATTTGTGTGTTTGGAAATTTTGGAGAATTTGCAGACTTGAAAATCCAAGAAATTGTGAATTCAGAAATTGTGGAATTAAAAAAATTTGAATATTCGGAAATTTGACGATGTGGAAGTCCAAAAGTTTGAAAATTTAAAAATTAAGGAATTGAGTGTCTGAACATTTGGAAATTCTACATCTGAAAATCCAAAGATTATATTAAACTTACATTGGAATTTTTATAATTTCCAAATTCTCAAGCAGTCCAATATTTTTCAAATTTTTAAACATTCCAATATTTGCATATTACACGTATAGAAATACTGAGGTATTCAAAAATTCGGACATTGAAATTTCCATATCCTATTATTCACATTAAAAATAAGCAATAGAAAGTACAATATCAAAAGAAGCGGCTAACGAAGACGGACTTGTTTTATCATTCAAGAAGCACTCTGATGCAAATTTCGAGGTAATCATACCGTATCAATTATTCTCGTGGTTCAAAGAGATTCGTTACCTAATCTTAGCATCCTTAAATGTTTTAACGACTGACAGAATCGGGGCCAGGCTAAATCTGCGTTACCATAATTTGCCGTAAGGTTGGTGTAGTCCGTGCGTTGCCTCGTTGAAGGTACGTCGTTTGGAATTGGGTCGCCGAGTTTAACATACTCTAACAAACGCATATTCCCTGCAGAGGAACTTGCAGAAGAAGTTTGCATATCATGAAGATTGTTATGATTCCGAGTACGAGAAGTTTTACGAAATTGACGCATTTGTTAAAAAAAAAAAAAAAAAGAAATGCAAGAAAACTTGAATTCAGCTGGATTACTATGACCCCTGCTTCTTTAAAATTATTTTCGTCGACAAATCTGGAATAAATGTAATTAGACTGCTGATCTTTGTGCAAGTTCGTGTTGTTTGAAAATGTAATTTTAGAAAAACATGATGTTTTGATAGAAGATCGTTTTACGTACTAAATGTAGAAGTCGCTATACTTTGGATATATTTTACATACTATGTGCGTTCTGTGTTATTTTTCACTTTGAAATTTTAATTATTTATATTTTAAATATATAATTATAATTATTTTTATTATTTTTATTGTAAATATATAATTATAATTATTTTTATTATTTTTATTTTAAATATATAATTATAATTATTTCAATTATTTACATTTTAAATATATAATTATAATTATTTCAATCATTTATATTTTAAATATATAATTATAATTATTTTAATTATTTATATAATATGATATCGAATATTATCTGATATTAATATAAATTATATAATATAATTAAAATGATATTATATTATATTATTGTATATGTATATATATTGTACTATTGTATTAAATATATAAAATAGTATAATATAATATTATCTATATGTTAGAATAAATTGTATAATATAATAAAAATAGTGTTTTATTATATTATTTTTCTGTATTTTTGTACATATTAATTAAGTTATTTTTAATTAAATGAATAAAAATTATTTAATCAACATAAGTATTTAAATTTGTAGATAATAGTCAATGTGTCAGACACAAAATTGCTCGTTCGGCAATTTTATATCTAATATTTCATGTCAGTTTAAAAATATCGTCATTTTTACTCAACAGTGTTCGCATAATCTTCCGCGTTTTTCTTTTGGCTTTTCCTCTATCTCGAAATGGAATACTTTTTACCAGATTCTATTTCTGCAAGCTTTTCATTTCTGGAACATTTTAATACACCATAAAAGCTTTATACACACGGTAGATGAAAAGCATATGAACACATCTTTCTTTTATGGCATATTTTTATATATTAAAATAACATATCAAGACACTATGTTTTTTTAATATTTTTCAATAAACAGATAATGTACTGCTTTTTCCAAAACACTCGACGTTGTTTGTTAGAGTATAAAAAAGTTATGAAAGAGGGACGAACATTTCGTCAACTGAAATTTACTGGTACGCTTGTAGTTTAATTAAAAAATGTATCATTATCTTATTTATTACATGCAAAATAAATGTTCAATTTCCTGTGTGCATGTCTTCGGCATTAACAATCACCTACGATCGATTTGATAGTTCTTTCTGTGAATGCCTGAAGAAATATTTGGTCATTTTTTTTAAAACATAAGGATGGCTTTTAAAATGAAGTCTCATCACTTAAGATGATTAAATTATTTAATAAGAATATAAAATGGTATTACACTGGCGGACACTGCACATATTTGCCAGTTTTATATGGTTGGAAGAAGGAAATGTCGACTTTGCACGTCATATCTTTGTAATGAATATTGAAAACCCCATGTTCGTATGATAAGTTTGAGAAAATGATGTGAATATTGGTTTGACAAAATTGTAAGATTTTAAGAATTTTAAAATAATAAAATAATTATAATTATTAAAATTATTAAATAATGAAATTAATTATAAAATTATAAAGTAATTATTAAAATTATTAAATAAAATAATAAAAATAATAATTATAATCATAAAACTATAAAATAATTATAATTATAACTTTAAGAGTTTTAAGATTATAAGAATTTTTAAATTATATTTTAAATTTATAAGAGCTCGGGTCTATTTTCCATTTTTACGATTTCTTTCGAGCTACACGATTGCAAATAGAGAGAATTTGCCATTTACCATTTACCAAAATTTACATTTTAGAATATCAGATTCATTTGTTTAAGAGAAAAAGAAATAATGGATCGTGGAAAGGTGTTAGATAAAGGTAAAATTGAATCATTCTGTTGAGAATTGAATATTAGCAAAATTGTGAAATTATTAAATGTAAATCGTTGTGACAGATCATGTATTGAAAAACAATTGTCACTTGACTATTGTACTAACTAACACTTGTTGTTAGTGATAATTAATACTTGAATATCTTTGTTGTTTTTGGAAAAAAAATTTTGTCAACAAATAAAAAAAATTGTTCTAAAAAGAACCATGTTAGTTACAATTTTTCTGTTATCTTTATCTTAAATGAAATCACATACTTCTTAATTTATTAATGGATACAGATCAGCATTCTCTATAAAAAAAAAATTAACAATTCAAAAGATACTTTTTAATTTTGCAAAATTTATTAAGGATAGAAATTTATGTTATCCTTGTTTTTTCTGCAATTAAGTTTTATAAAACTAAAGTCCAGAATATCTCCTAAACTAATAAATTTTCAACATGGGCGTTACTTCAATAATATCATATAGAACATCGAGCTGTATTTTTTATGCGATGCATAAAAAAATGTATAAATCCCAAACTAGCTACAAACAAAAAAATTATTATTCTCTCTCCTTGTATGTTCGCAATAATCGTCTGGCGGCGCAAGAATTCCATTAAAACGTTGTGGATGGCATAATTCCAGAGACTATTAAATACGTGATATCTCTCGAAAACAAAACTACGCGAAGTTTCATTCTTCGAAGAAGAAGTTACTTCACCTATCAGACACTGGGACAATCCAGCGCCATCCGTCTCGTTAATTGCCAACTAATGTCCATCGTGATCGGGATCCAGAACGAATCGCCGTCCTCCATCTCCTTCTCGTTTCTTTTCTAATTCGAGCAAGAATCGATAGCAACGGCCGAAATGGGATTCGCTTCAATCGTGGCCGCCCGATTGACCGGTAAGTGCATTCGAACCGATGTCGAGGCCAGGATAAAAGCACCTTTAAAATACGCGTCGATTCGAATTTTCCATTTCGACGACCGACTTCCGTAAATTCAATTAACGTCGGCAGAATCGCCTCCCGGCAGACGGAGTCGATAATGCGTCGCTAAGACGGGGAACCGATCCTCGCGAGTCGCAATTACAATAAGAGGAACGAACACGTTGCAATAAGGAGGATTTCTGGCTGGCTAAAGGTGTGAACAGTGGCGTCGCTCATTATGGAGGTGCAAAAAAATGTATGCCCTCATAGTTGCCCATAATATTTCAAGAAAAAAGAAAAATCAACAAAGGAAGAGTTCAATAATTTAAATTATTATGTAATAATTATATTATAAAATATTTAATTAATATACATTTATATATAATATTTAAGTTGCTGTATAATAATTATATTACACAATATTTAATCAGTATATATTTGTATATAATATTTAAATTACTGTATAATAATTATATTATACAACATTTAATTAATATACATTTATATATAATATTTAAATTGCTGTATAATAATTATATTGTACAATATTTAATTAATATACATTTATGTATAATATTTAAATTGCTGTATAATAATTATATTATTCAATATTTAATTAATATACATCTATATATAATATTTAAATTGCTGTATAATAATTATATTACATAATATTTAATCAGTGTATATTTGTATATAATATTTAAATTGCTGTATAATAATTATATTGTACAATATTTAATTAATATACATTTATATATAATATTTAAATTGCGGTATAATATTTATATTATACAATATTTAATCAGTATATATTTATATATAATATTTAAATTACTGTATAATAATTATATTATACAATATTTATTCAGCATGTATTTATATATAATATATAAATTACTGTATAATGATTATATTATACAATATTTAATCAGTATATATTTATATATAATATTTAAATTACTGTATAATAATTATATTGTACAATATTTATTCAGTATGTATTTATATATAATATATAAATTACTGTATAATGATTATACAATATTTAATTATATTATACAATATTTAATCAGTATATATTTATATATAATATTGTATAAATATTATATAATATAATTATTGTATAACAGTTTAAATTAAAAGAAATTAGTTCAATAATTTCGCATTTTGACCACACTTTTATTATTTTTTCATTATTCTGCTCGAGAGTACTCTCAGTACTCAAACTCCTTCGAGTTCAGAGAGCAACTCTCCGAGAGTAGTATAATATTATGTCCATTTGCGAGCAGGTCGCGACTATCAAACAGTTGAACGATGCTCTCGGACACTAACTCTCAGAAGCAGTATCCATTTGCGAGGAATACTCTCGAGAGCAGCTCGCGACAGTTTTACTCTCCTGGGCACGTAGCCTAATGGTGGTCTCTCTCTTCTCTCTTCCATGGAAACTCGCTTTTGTGTCGTTAACGGGCTTCGTTTCCCTTTCTTTTTTTTTTTCCCCTCCTTTCTTTCTTTCTTTCTTTCGCTTCGTCCCTTTCTCGCGTTCGTTACCGTGCGCCACGACAGTTTCAAAGCGGCTATTTCGCGCAAAGGAGAAAGGGGAATTGCGCGGCAGGAACTGCCAGATCGCGTGGGTGTTCGTGACGAGAATTAGCTGGACGCGGTAAATTCGCGGGGCCTCGACAACCTCGGCGAATAATATTCAACGGCCTCCTTTTGGCTTTTGCTTTACTCGATCTCTCTCCCCTTTTGAACAGAGATTGGTCTCGTTGCCATTGTTGATTTTCATATTAATTACGGAGTGAAAGGAGCCTCGCGAATACACTGGGCCATTAAAAGAACAATAACACCTCCTTTAGCGAATTAAATCCTTTTTCCTTAATGTCGTGAAAATTGGACTCGCTGTTGTGCGGCACTTTGCAACAAATTGAGAACAGGATTGCGGCTTTATTGCGGGGGAAATAAAGTGATAATTGCGATAACGTGGCTTGAAGGGTTATTCTTTCTTTCGGTATTATTAAACTGACGGTAATGTAATGAATGATCAAGTGCCATTATTTGTTCACGACGTAAAAGTTTGATTCTTAGTTTTCATTCGTGTGAAACAAATTAAATCGAACACTCGTAGTATTCGTACCGTCTCTATAGGAATTATATTCTTACTATTTCTGTGACAAATTCCAATTTTCCATTTACGCCATTCTTTAAAGCGTTTGAGATAAAGTAAAATATGAAGTTGATAAAGAACTCTGTTTCTATGACTATGGATTGTTGTTGATGATGTTGCTAATATATTATTATATGTTATATATGCGTTATATATATATATATATATATATATATATATATATATATATATAGTATAAAATATAAAATACATAAATACAAGATAAATATGAATAAATTTATAGTAGAATATAATGAAATAAATTAAATATAAAAGTATAATATATATACATATTTATTATTGTATTATTATTGTTAATATATAAATATATTGTTATATATTGTAAAATATACAAATAGTAGATAAATATGAATAAAATTTATAATAGAATATAATAAAACAAACGAATAAAATACAAAAATATAATATTTAATATATTAATATATTATTATATACTATAGATAATATAATACGATAATACATATGATAATAAATATAAATAAAATATAATGAAATAAATAAAATAAACATAAAATACAAAAATGTATGAGAATCAGCCATCGAATGAAGAACGAACATGTTAGAGTCTCAAATTTAGATTGAAAAATACTTAAGAATCGCACGTTTTACTTCTCCTTTTAATATTCCACTGTTTCGTCAAATAATTTCACGCTATCCTCGATATATCGTTATCATTACATTAACGACTGGCCAGTGTAATCATTTATTATTTATTTAAATAAATTATTTATTAGAATTAAAATATTCGCGTTCTATATGTAATAGCACAATTGAATACTTCGCCGTTCAATATTTTACCCTAGCGTTACAGCTAGGTTTAATTTAAACGTAATTCGCTGACAACATAATTTCATGGTAATTCTATTCCCGTAATCCGCGGTAATATCTAAAGTATAACAGAATTCAATAATGCATCTCGTTGTTAAAATATTCTATATACCAGAACTATGGCTATTACACTTCAATATTGCAACACAGTGAAAAAGCTTTCAACGTTGAGTCCAAATGTTGAATACATTTCCCTTCACAGTTTTTCTTTATTGCGCGATACGCGTGTGTTACAGTCTTGCCTTTCGCTCTCCCCCTGTGTTTCAGCCTTTTATCCCGTCTGTGTCTCCATTTTCACATCCGTTTCTCCGTGATCTTTTACCAAACGAAAACAGAATGAATAATGGAAAACGTTTTTCGAAACAAGAGAATTTCGATCGTTCGTTGTTTGCTTGAGGAGGAAGGGCACGAACAGATGTTGAGCGCGTCACTGCGAAACGTCAGATTAGCCCTTTAATCTCGCGTCACGATTTAAATTACTCTCGCGTAGGTGTCTGTTTAATGCGAATTTACGACAGTGAAACGTCGCAATTTCGTTTAACCGAATGTCACGTGTGTCGATGTGACTGACGAAAAAGACAGCTTAAAGTCGGTAACGCGCAACGTTTCGCGGGTAATGCTAATCGCGAGTCACAGCAATCTAAACTTGATTTAACATATAGAAATACAGGGTGTCTGTAAAGTCTCTTTACAATTTCAAAAATTTATTACAAAGGCAAGTGAAAAGACAGACAAATGGAAATTATTACAAAATGAGACGTATACATTTAAGTTTTTTTCTTTGCCTCATTTAATACACCTCTATATCTGTTAGTTGCACGAAGCACAAGACGATAATCAGTTTTCAACCATTATATGAATACATATATAATATAGCATATAAGAAAAATGTAATATAATAAAGTACAGTATAATATTAGTATAATATAATATAATATTAAATATAATAAAAAAATTATTGGAACGAGAGCTCGCAAAAACAGTGCACTTTGAGAACACAAATTATTTGAAACGGTGCATTGTGCACGAATGAGAAAAAGTAGGATAAAAAAAGATTCAAAAAGCTACTTAATCCTTATCAAAATAAATGACAACGTTTGTAAAGGATGAAGGAAACTATACGAAATATTAACGTGACAATATTTTATAAATGTGAGGAAATTTTCATTTTTTTTATACAGCATTTTTCTCATCGTTTTATCTGATTGAATTTCTGCTACATTTGTATCTTTGGAAGAAAAAATATTTATTTTCACTTCAAAATTATATTACAGTGCCTGAAACACTAGTCATTGCATTAATGAAATATATTTTTGTTAATGTATTGTAAGTATATTGATATCTGAAAAAATAGTGCAATTATAAAATGTTAGTGTAATAGTATAAAATACGTTATGACAAAAAATATAATTGTGATACAGATCATTCGTTTCTTTTTCCTCTAAAAATTTTTTAAATTTCAATCAGCAAAGTGAACTTTTATCAAGAACTTGTTGCAATTGCACAAATCATTCTCTAGAGTCTTATGAAAGTCTTTCCCGAAGGCAAGAGTTGAAGCATAATTTTTGGAAGCAAAGTGTAACAATTGAACAATTGATAGAGCGCATTTTAAATTTTCATTCGTCGTCAGTCAGCTTTCTATTGTAAAGATAACAAACGATCGTCAACTTTCATGTGAACGTTCATGTAAATATTACAGAAAAAGTGTTTCAGTATCGTTGAATAGAACAAATGGATAAATGTATTTTTGTTTCATACAGTATACTAAACGTTGAAATTTTTCATAAATGTATGAATACTCCACGAGTTCATATCTATTGCAGTAGACTCTAAAACATTCAATTTTCAATTCCCTATTTCCGATAGCAGATATCCTCGCACTTTTAACTTTTAACTAACCACGGATTCCAATTTCACATCTATCTTCGTACGCTCGTAAATTGCTCCTCACACATACACACATACACGTTGCTTAACTTTTAACTACCGTGAACTTTAATGAAAAGATAGCAATTCTGCTAAAAAAATCAATAGCAAGAGAGACTATTGGCTATTTCATTATTGGCTGTCGCATTTTTAATATATTCTTCTAAATGTACAGTGGACGAAAAAGCACATGTCGATCTTTGGCCATAACTATTAGCAAAATCTGTTTCCATAAATAGTTTTCTATATCCGAAAATAATGTACATAGTAATAATTTTCAATAATGAGTTATACAATAATATATTATAACATATTATAGTTATAATATATTATTTATATATTAAGTTATACAATAATATAACATATAGTTATATTATTTATATATTGTTATACTATAACATATAGTTATATTATTTATATATTAAGTTATACTATAATATGTTATAATATGTTATAATAATATATTATAATATGTTATAATAATATACTATAATATGTTATAATAATATATTATAATAATATATTTACAATAATATATTTTCAGTATGAGTTATACAAGAAATGTAAGAATTTGAGAGAGAAAAATATCGACACATAATTCCAGTGGTTAATCTACATTCAATGGCGGTATATATTATTAGAAAAATTAGAAAATTTGCAAATACTGGAACGTTATCGAATAACATCACGTCAACATTAAGAAAAGACACTTGCCTTTAGATAAGGTCTAAAAGATAATAAAATAATTTTATTCTTATTTTATAATAATATATTATTACACAGATTAATTCATAATAATACGAAATTTTATATTTCTTCATTGACTATTAACATAATGTACCAATATAATTAATATAAAATATAATACAAAAATTGTATTTACATTAATATAAAATATAATACAAAAATTATATTTACATTAATATAAAATATAGTACAAAAATTATATTTACATTAATATAAAATATAATACAAAAATTATATTTATATTAATATAAAATATAGTACAAAAATATAAAATTAAAATAAATATAAAATATAATACAAAAATTATATTTATATTAATATAAAATATAGTACAAAAATATAAAATTAAAATAAATATAGAATATAATACAAAAATTATATTTATATTAATATAAAATATAATACAAAAATTATATTTATATTAATATAAAATATAATACAAAAATTATATTTATATTAATATAAAATATAATACAAAAATTATATTTATATTAATATAAAATATAATACAAAAATATAAAATTAAAATAAATATAAAATTAATACAAAAATTATATTTATACTTATATAAAATATAATACAAAAATTATATTTATACTAATATAAAATATAATACAAAAATTATATTTGTACTAATATAAAATATAATACAAGAATTATATTTATACTAATATAAAATATAATACAAAAATCTTACACAAAAAGCACAGTGCAGTTCATTCTCAACGTTTTCACGAATTTTCACACGAATTTCCACATTTACGTGTAAAAGGCAGCCACGTTTGTTACACGTAAACTGTGCGCACACGGGAAACTAATAGCAAATGTCCGTCGCATTATTTTATTACGTCGCGTCGTGCAGTAATCGTGCACCAACGGACAAAACGTTCCTTGACCGAGATGATGTATCGTAGAAAGCCAAGTAACGAGCATCAATAAACTGCGTGGCATCCACGCCCAGGACTATCGTAAGATCTCTCATGACGTGATGTTACACCACGTTCGCCCGTTGCCGTCGTCGCGCGTATCCCATGATCCCCTGGGACGGAAGCCGCCTATTAGCCGGCCAATGATGATGCCAACGGGCACCCAGGTCAGCTCTTCGTCGTGGTACCGCGCAGAGGCCGGCACTGACCGTAGCTTTCGCTCGTCCGCTCGTTTCGTTTCATCCTCCGTAGACACCGAATTTCAATCCTCGGCTCTCCGGGCCAAGAGGTGACCTCCTCGTTCCTACGAAACGTTAGAATCTACAGCGTTGAACTCCGACGAAGAAACAGAAATTGTTTTATACAGAGGGGAACGTGCTTGTCGCACGTGTGCCGAGACTCAAAATTGAAACATTTTCGTGCGACCTCTCCTCCGATTGGATAATTGGATCATCTGGAGACTGTGGATGTAATCGGTTGTCCGTTTTCTTACGAATCCTCTTGCGGCCCTTTAAAATCCTCGAAAGCTTCGGCCGGCTTTCGCAAATTGGCGACACGATCGACGTTGGCGGTGCACCGGCACGATTAAGGGATACGTGCAGGGAATGTGGACGGAAAGAAAGAAACTGTAGCGACTGAAATTGTGATACCATCGATTAGTGTTGCTCGCTTGAAATTCAATTGTACGCGCGCGGTGACCACGAGTTTGTAATTGATTTTTCGATTGATACAAATTGACAGTGCCGTGGATTGTTCTTTCCTCCGAAGCAGGCTACGAAAAATCGTATTTATTAATTAATTAATTCGGTGGTTCACTTTCAACGAGGCAAAGTATTAATTATAGTGGTTCCATTGTGTGATCCAAAGTTCATTTTTGATGTGGTGGTTACATCATTCGCACAGCGGCAGCTGCACCGTGGAACCGAGAGAAAAGTGTGTCGTTATGCTCCCCCTGCGTTCAACGGTGAACCCCTGTTTCGATTAATCGAATGAACGACTAAGCAAGTTTCTTGATACGCAGTGACATCAATAAGCGATGACCAGTGATCACGCGAGCGCCCGTCGTTCTTTCGCATCGCAGTTCTGTAGCAAGTATCCCGCGAGTGACACAGGAAACCGACACGTGATCTACATGGATCGGTATGTGAGAGAATTTTCGTACCTCGTATCTCTTTTGGGGGGGAATTCCTTGCTGATTTTCGTTGCAATTGTTTCCAATGGAATTTGTTTCCAATGTAATTGTTTGGTTTCTATAATCAATTGATACCATAACGTAAGAGATAAGCGTATAAGAGATTCATTAAAAACAATATCATTTTCGACGAAACGAGGGAAGAAAAGATGAAAAAATCCCAATTCTTCCCAAAAGAATTCTGTTTTGCTAAAAACCATTCTTTCATTAAAAACGACCCATTTTCGTTTAAATAACCCCTCGTTTACTTGAAAACACACACTCACACACACACACACACACACACACAAAAAGAAAAAGGTAAAAACTCATCCATTTAATTAAAAATATTCCTTTTTCACTGGACGAATTCTTCCAACCATTTTCAAAGAGTTCTCGCAAAGGGTGCAAACTTACGTGGAAATAAAAGTATGAAATAAAATGAACGTGGCACGCAAGAAAATATTAGCCTTTGGATAAGAACGTCATGCTATTAATTCTCCATGCTGATAATTCATTTTTTAATACTTTGACCTTCGTTGTCTTCTCTTTTGTCTCTCCAAAGACCCACAAGTGTTTCCGAAACTTCCTCTCGATCGTCACCGTGATGGTGTCACCGCTGAGTTTCGATTTATCAAAGTTACGCGCGGCGGAAAAAGAAAAATATATATATATATACAGGAGGGCAATAAAAATTGCAGGGAATGAAAATTGATGGCACGTTTGGGCGTCGAGAGTCGAGGTTGTCCAGGGACAAATATTTTTTTGAAACTCTCTTCGTGGTACGGCCGACCAAGTTACGTATGAACGAAATTGTAAAAAAAAAACAAATGTATCTCGTGAAAAACGTATTTAAATTTGTTTTTTCTTCCGTTTTTTTTTTTTTCTTTTCTACAAGAGTATCGTTTTACACGCAAGTGGAACGTATCTCGAGTATGCTATGTGAAAAGCCGCGAAAGTCTACTACCGACACCTCGAGTAGAAAAAAGGTAGCGTGGTGTGTTGAAACGTTGGAAAAATAATAATTTCGAGGCAGTGGGGAATTTACAATTAGCATTTTAATGATAATGATGATCATTATGAAAGAAGACACGGAGAAGGTGCGGAAGAGTCGAGCGAAAATAGTTTAGAAGAAACGAGAAAGACATCGTACGAAAATAGGAATTCAAATTGAAAATGAAATAATTAGAATAACAGGGATATGAAGTTGTGGCGTTATATGTTGAAAAATAAATTCTCGCGCTCGGAGAAATGTTGGAACATCTCCCTTTTTTCTCCGTTTTTCCCGTAGACTTTTAACCCCTTGCGCTGGCAACTGGTTCGCGGACCATAACGAGTGACCGAGCCGTATGCAATAATCTGTCGCTTTCTGTTTCTTTTGAACTCGTCGGTACGATGTCACTGGATGGAAATTATTAAGAAGCAATAAACTTATCATTTGTTTTGTCTTTAAATATACTTAAAAACTGAGAAAATGTTGCAATTTGGGACAAAAAGTTCTCGACACGTCATTCCAGCGCAAAAGGGTTAAATATTTAAATAATCTTCTACAGAACTTTAATCTATAATTAAGCTAGCCATTATAAAATTAAAATAATTAAAATAAACTATCCGTTACATAAAAAAAAAATGATTCAAATAAAAACTGAATGATTCAGAGGAAGCCATAATTTAATGTAATTTTTGGATAAACACATAAGTCACATAAACGAGAGCTACATTTATAAATTAATTATACATTTACCGTATGTGACCGTATAGATTTATTTTAATTATTATCATTCAAATTTCCTTTCAAATTTTATCGCCTCATTCGTTTTACTCATTTTTACATTTCAACCATCATTCTATTTCTGCATTTATTAATGTAAATATTGGCTGCTTATTCTATGCACTAAATTAAATTAAAGTGCAAAAATTAGATTAAATATATAAATATATTACATAATTAAATTAAATTGTAATGACCAGACTATTGATTTTTATATTGAAAATTTATATTTTTACGAACACAATTACAGAAATAGGGACAATAGTGAGATTAGCTTAATTTACTAAATATTATAAAGATTATTATAATCTAGATATTTCGTGTATTTCTACATTTTATTTAATGCATAAATTCACTGTCTAGTAATAATTTGTGTGTAGAATCTTCTAGTACGTTTCAAAAACCGGTAGTTCTCGTATTATCTCACATTTGTCGAGAAATTATTAATTTAGGAGATATTTTAAATTTGGTTTTGTAAAATCTATCATATGAAAGACGAGGAAGAACAGAAGTGACATATTGCTCTGCTCGTTTGGTTATAAAATTAAAATTAAGATATCTACTAAATTAATAGTCTAACGACATAAATAGATTAATATAATTTTAATATAATTTAATTAAAAACAATTTGCGCTATGCAAATATATCTTATTGTCGAAATTTTGTCAAATCAAAACATTGTAACAATATCATAATTGAATAGTTTGATTGACTGAAGATTTTAACAATAAAATTATGGTTGTACGATACTGAAAATTTTAACAAGAAAGGTATGTTTGTACACAAGTCATTCTGAATGAAAAATTAGACTGATTAACTTTTGGGCCCTCCATGTAATTCCATTTTAAAAAATATATACTATATACCACGTATTCATATAATCTTTAGACATTCGTTTGCAGAAGAAACTATTTACACCAGACTTTTCATTTTATCTGAATCACTTTTTTAAATATATAACGAGTAGTTACATTTAAAGAAAGCCCGATTAAAACATCCCGTTGAAAAAGTGTTAACTTATATATCATTATTATTAATTCTTTGAACATAAAAATCCCCGAGTCGACCTCGTGGAACGGATTATGGGTCAAACATATAAATCACGAATAAATCATTCTTTCATCTCTGTTCATGATTTTGCTACGAGCCGCGCAGTGTATTATAAATCATACGGCAAGAGATTCAAACAAGTCAATTAAAATCATTTATAACTTCTATTTAAAGTATCTTAAATTCATAGCTTTAAATTGTATTAAATTATATCAATTAGATTGTTAAATCTATTATTGTTATATATATATATATAATTATAAAATATACATAATAATAAAGTTATTAATAAATAAATATATTTATAAAATTTAGTACTAAAAAAATTGGATATATAATTCTTGTTAATTGAATCGATCATAATAATTTATGAAAGGTTTTTCTCTGCAGCTCCACCATGTATGTTTTTTGGGTTGTAACGTAAATTCGTTCTGCTTCTATATATTAAATAATTCATTATGTTAATAAACAGGATGTGGATTTGATCCATTTTAAAATTTTTATAAACATCGCTAACGAAATAGAATCTGGAAGAAATTTGTTTTCTTTGCTATATATTATAATATACTATATTTAGAATATTTATGTTATACTGTATTTTGAATATTTTATGTAAATATTTATCTATAAAATAAATATTTACGTATAATGTATATCATATACATTGTGCATAAATTTTCGCAACTTCTAATTTTTAAAGTTTGCATGCTTGTTAAGAATAAATCTCAATGTTCAATGAAATCATCTTCGACATTTCGATTGTATATGCTTAAAGTGGCTATTCGTGCTATAGATATATTTTACTAAATATTTAATATAGTATAAACTTAATATTTTACTAAATATAAGTGTATAATAAATATTTTAAAACTCCTACATATATTCTTACATTAGCTTTAAATTTTACCAGTATAATGATAATAATAGTTTCTCATTACAATGTTATAAAATTGTTTTATATAACACATATAATATAATATAGGTAATTATTATTATATATTCTTTGAATATTTTCATGACCATATACTACACAGAACAAATTTATGTTAAAACCCAATATTTGAACAGGATGTACAATAAAATATTTCTAATGATATTTTGTAACTTTACTAATAGCATTCTGCTATTAAATTAAAATACTGGAATTATAAATGTCTCAATACTTTTTTAGCTCTCGAATTTTTATATTTTTTGTATTATTATGGTGTAACTCATTATTGAAAATTATTACTATGCACATTACTTTATGTAAACTATTATGGAAACAAATTTTGTTAATGTATCATTTGTTTTCATAAAGATATTGCAGAAACAACCTACTCTAGAGTTTGACTTACTGTGGTTTAAAAATTGTTTTAAAAGTTTTAAAAAGTATTTTAATCATTCTTCTCTCTACAACAGAATGTTCTTTAAAAAATTTATTGTTTCAATTAATCATGTGAGTGTTGGTTTTATATGTGTTGGATGAGTGAGAATCTTTTGTTTCTAGTTATAAAGTCTATGGTGTAAATGTGATATATGAGAGTCCCATTTGGTGTGAATGATATTTGGAAAAATGTCCTAGAGAGTCGGTTGTTATTGAAGAGTCAAAGAATGAGAACGCGAGACTGAGAGTGAGAATTATAAGAGAGTGAGAAAAGAGAACTAATTCATCATTTAGAAATAATATTTCATGTTTATTGAGTTATTATATTTTTAGGTAGATATATTTTGTGTTTTTCACTGAAAGATATTATTGTCCCATTCTACCCACAAATCACTGTACTCCTCCAAGATTATTCTTCTCTTTACATCAGATACTGTCCTCGAAAGTCTATAGTTTCGACCACTCCTATTATTATTAATCTACCATATTAACCATAATTATTTTTCAATCTTTCGTAGGAAGGTGAGAAAGGAATAAGTTGAAATACTAGTGAAAAATATTGGAAACAATTTTCTACAAGGAAATACTATAAAAATATTCAGAATAAAATCTTATTATAGAATAAGAACATTTTGCATTTGTGACCCAGATAATTACAACAATAATTATAATGATATGATGCAATGTTTCCAACAATTTAAATCATAGCTTTGCTGTATTTTGAATGTAATGCAGCTTGTTTCTCCAATACAGCAACATTTTTGAACAAGATGAGATCATCGTTTGTCGTTATATAATTAATGGAATTTCCTGACAAGTTAATTACGGCCACACATAAATATAAAGAACGGCGCATTTGACGATCGTGTTTAATTGGAAATAATTGGAGAGCCAAGAGCGTTTCATTTGCTTTTTGCTACACGACAGCTCGACTGCACGTTTCACTAACAATAAGCCTGCTGTTCTTTAAAATTTCTATAAGAGAGTAACTATTAATGTAACTATTGGTAACTGTTAATGTATATTTTCTTTCATAAGACTCGATAAAAACGAAACGTTTGGAACAAAATGAGAAATTGTAAATCACTGGATTAATCTCTTGAAAATCCCAAAATTCAAGATTAATAGAATTATTTATATAAAAATCTTTTAGCTACAAATTGACTGTAATTAAAAAAGAAACATAAATCATCTTAGGACTTATGATTGGAATGTTTATGTATGTTAAATATGAGAAGAAATGTATGATATGCATAAAAGGTGTAATAATGATGCAAAGTATATTAATAATATAATATTATATGTACAATATATTATAACGATATAATTATAATTGTAATGTATAATTATAATAATATACTTATAAATTAATATGATATAATTATAATTATATATTATTAAATTAATATTATTAATGAAATTAAATTACTATTATTAAACCAGTAGTTAAATTATTTAACAACTAATATTTACAATTATCATAATATATAGTTTATACGACAATAAATTACAAAATACTTTCTGCAAGTTTGCATTTGTTAATCTTGCAAAATAGCTGTTAAAGACATAAATTTAAATTAATTAATACTATTAATAAACATTGACTAAAAACACAAGTTAAATTAATTGATATCATTAATAAAATTTAACAACTATTATTGAACAAGCAGTTAAATTATTTAACGACAAATATTTGCAATTATTACAATATATCATATACGTATAAATTATAACACTTTCAAGTAATAATAAATTATTAAGCACTTTTTTTTTACAATGCTGTAACATTGACTAAAAACGTAAGTTCCTGAATAATTTGAACTCTCGTTCGATCTTGTTCTTTCTTTAGAACTCTCTCGATAGTGGCTCGCGGCTTTCAAAATTCATGTTTCTCTTCGCCAATCGATCCATTCTAACTTCTCTCCCAATGGGGCGGCTGTGCGTTTCAATTCCGATCGTTTGTCACGAGCAAGGAAGTCGTAACCATCCTCTATTCTCTCTGTTTGCAGACTCGGTGTACCGGTGCACCGCGGAAGAGCGAACAATGGATATGAGAAGAGCAGAGGCTAAGTAGCAGGTTGCAGGTACAGGAACAGAGAGGGCGAAGCAACAGGGAAGAAGGAGCCGATCGAGCGAGAAAGAACCGACAGAGAGTGGAAGAGTGAGTGAGGGAGAGTCCTTTCTTCCAAGCGTTAAGTAAAAACGAAAGAATAGAAGAAGAAGAGAAGAGAAGAAGAAAGGAGAACGGGAAGGTGGCACCGGCAGAGATATCAAGGAATCAAGAAAACATTTTCGATAAAAGGGTAAACAGCGGATAAGTCGAACAAAAAAGATGAAGGAGAGCAGCTTATGGACACTGGTTTGGACAGTGAGTCTAGTAACGAGCCTGACCGTGGCGCAATCATCGGTGAACTGCCCCTCGCACAGTGAGATCTCGCCCTGTTCCTGCACTGTGAAGAAATCCGGCCTGGACATTGTATGCGAGTACACGAACCTCTCTCACATCGACGATGTGATGCGCTCGCTCAAAGGGAGAACGAACACGGTGATCTTTTATCTGAGGCTCAGGCATAACAGTCTGCCGAAGCTGCAGCCGTACGTGTTCCTCGGCCTCGACATCCGTCATCTGACCATTCACAACAGCAGTCTGGCGAAACTCGAGGAATCGTCTCTAAGTTCTATCGGTAAGTGTTTCACAGATCTGATCACTTTAATCTCAAAATTGCAATATCTTCTTCTCAGTTTTCAAGTATATTTAAGTATAACCCAGGCGAAATAACGAATAATAAATTTATTACTTCTCAGTCGGTTCTATCCGTGTGCGATACCGGCGAGTTCAAATGGTTTGGTCGCTCGTTATGGTCCGCAATCAGTTGTCAGCGCAAGTGGTTAATTGTCGATGAACATTTCAAAGATGTTTTCTCCTTTTTTTTTTCTTTTAGTTGCTCTGTTTCTTTGCCTCTTCGATCGATCGAGTAAAAAGCAGTTTCAATTCAACCTCGAGTTCTGACATCGAAACAGGCCGCTTCAAAGCTCTCCTTCGTTTCATTGTTCCAAACCCTTTGCCTCGGTTATTTAAAAGTTTTTAAGCGCGGCCTTTGGGTGATATTTTTCAAAGTCCTAAATTCGATTGCGCGCAAAACGCGACGATATTTTTCTTCTTCTGCTTCTCTTGTTTATCCTTCTTTTTGATATCATATATATATATTTATTATTATTATAATTTTGACGTTATTGTTATCATTAGACTGCGGATATTTATGCATACGAAATTTATGTTCATAAAATATGTAAATATACAATATGCGAGTATACAATTTGTGAGTAATATATTATTCAATGATATCTGAATAGGTACAAAGGAAATTCAACAAATCATGCATAATTGATTACAATAAATTATTTCCATATATATATATATACATATTATTACATATAAACTATTACAATACATTATAACTTTTTTATACACTCAATTATTGACATTTGTTAGTTAACTTGTTAATATTAAAATGCTGAAAAAGGAATATTCTACATCATATGACGTAACAAGTGCATATTTATATCTACTTCAATGTTATTGTAGTACATAGCCTGTTTATATCGATCTTTAACTATACGCTACAGTTATCTATAATAATAATTAAATACGGTGAGATAAATACGAAAAGGAAAATATGTAACATATAATGTGCATATGCTTTTTAATAAAAATATGCAAACAAAGAGATACGTATCAAAATGTTTCTGCGTGAGCATCCGTAATCTGATTATTATAATTTTATTTAAATTATTAATATTTATTTTATTTTGCTTTATTTTCGCTATTTTATTTACATTTTAATTTCCGATATTTGGTTAATTTTTATCTTTTGGCATAAATCTCCTTTTTTTTTTCTCTTTTCTCTAAATTAGAAATTTGTAGTTATTTTAAGAACGGAGAAAACTCTCGACTTCCCTTGTACTTGACTCTCTTTCTACTTTCTCCTTCCAATGTGAACGAAATGCGAGCAATTCATCAGTATGGTTTATCATGATGTTTTACAGGGACCGGCCTGACGCAGCTAGACCTCTCGCAAAACTCTTTGCTCTCGGTGCCATCTAGTGCTTTGAAAGATCTTCAACATCTCCTTATTTTGAATCTGAACCGCAACAAGATCAAAGCCATTCATAAGAAAGCTTTCGAAGGGCTCGACACTCTCGAGATTCTTTCACTCTACGAAAACGAGATTTCCATCATAGAAGAGGACGCCTTCAAAGGCTTGCATAAGTAAGTCGTTCGGACTCGAAGTTAACCACTTCCTACCCAGAGTTAAGCAAAAATTCAATCAACGATCGACAATTGAATTTTCATCGTTGATTGCGATTAGCGATTAAATACATGCCAGTAATTCCATTTAATTTGGATAATTTAAAATTTCAACCGTCGAATGCGATTCGAAATTAAATTCTCGCTTTGATCGTCAGTACCTTTCACTTTCAAGTTTCAACCGTCAGTTGGACAATTGACTGACGACAGATTGTCTGAAATTTCTTTTGCAGTAAAATTAATATTTTGTGTGAAATTTATCCTAAACACTTTGGCTTAATCTGTCCCTTAAAATAATAATTTGTTGTGATGTTATAAACACTTTAGTTTCTTTAGATTTCATAAAAATCGTAGAATGAACACAGATGAAAGACACAATGATGAAAAAACGTTAAGCATTCATAATCGTAAACATTCAAAAAATTTAATATATTAAAATTCGTAATATTGAAGAATTCTGTTAATATAAATTGACAGGAAAGAATTGCAAATTAAATGTTGCGTCAAAGGACAACGTTGGTCCTTATTAGTGGTTTAACATGGATTAAATCGATCGTCAATTTTTCGACGATTTATTTTTCCAAGCATAAGCTTTCCATTACTACTAGTACAAAGTCCGTGACTTCAATTCAATTCTCATTAATTTTCTATCAGATCGTAGAATTGAGACGCAAATAAAAATACGTTTATATTGCAGCAGAAAGCTGAGAAGATTGAATCTGGGAGGGAACCACTTGACCAAAGTGCCAACGCAAGCGCTACGCGCTCTGGACATGCTGAAGAAGTTGGAGATGCAGGAGAATAGGATCTCCGCCATTCAGGAAGGTGATTTTGAAGGTACGTCTACTCTCATTTCCGTTTTCTCTACAATTCTCCAACTTCGTCCGAGATTCCCTCTTGCACGCTATTACTGTCGAAAGTATCGTTCCAATTTTTGGCATTGTTGCATTTCCCAGGACAAGTGACATTCGTTAAATCATTGCCTTGTTTCTCAAATGTAACGAGATATTAAACAAAATTTTCATTCTAATTCTTTCTTCTTTTTTTTTTTCACGAAGTAAATTGTTCAGACAGATCCTATTACGGTATTATTATCATGCTATAATAATTTGTAACAAATGATCTTTGATTATGCTCGTAACGAAAATAATTGTTTTTAATTAAATTATATTTATAAATTATAAGATGTTATAAGACGTTTACTTTACTGTCCGTTTACGAGTGTTATTCATAAGTAAATAAAGATATTGTTACTCAATTAATTTAATAAAATGCTGTACAGAGTAAAACCCCGGACATTTTCACTGATTTTGAAATTATTTTTCTTGTATGTTTGCCATTGAGTTTTGCAAATTTATTTTAACATATTTCAGTAAACAGATGTTGATAACGTTAATACTACTATAACGTAGTAATTTGAAATTATTTTTTGTAAGTTTATCATTATAGCAGATTTTAATACTATATATAATATTTCGTTTCGATGCAAGATTGATAAACATAAAATTATAGAGCAATTTTTCCCCATTTTGTCCCCCTTTCTCCTATTTAAAATCTTGATTCCTTCAGAAATTGACATCATTAACGTTATTATATAATATACTTTGGTTGTTTTATACATTCATAAGAATTGTATTTATTCTATGTATTTTTGCGTTTTCAAATTTCCTACAAATATGTAAAAAAAAAAAAATCTGTATTTCATTAATTTTTGATTCCATTTTAAATCTAAGTTGAACACAAGGCAATTTCTATTGCATTACATAGTTTCCTAGCAAACTTCGATTAACCCCATAAGTTTACAGTGCGTGCACGCGCGTGCATCCTCGACCTTTTCGCACGCGAACAATAAGGCCATCGATAGAATTAATATCTACACTTATTCTTAGACGTGAATTAGCTCGCCTCTAAAAATGAGCTTCGTTGTAATTTTCTATGTGGCTATTTATTCGAACTTCTTATCTCATTTCCCCATATTGGACTCTATTTTAAGTCTATTCATTTTTTTTTTTTTTCTTGAACTCTATTTTTGCCATCTATGAACGTGGTGCATCGTTGTTGTATATCTACAGAATAAAAATCGACAGATTTAATATGAGTTTCCCCTTTTTCTCTCTCGAACTATTATTAAAATAAAGAACAATACATAAAAGTAGATTTATGATGCATATAGCACTTGGCTGTTTTATATGTTTTATATGAATTTTTCTCTATTCATGGCATGCTTTTGTAAAATATTTGTAAAATATGTATATAAATTAATAAGAAACTATATGGTCCAAAATAATATTTATAAATCTTGTTCTTATATGTTAATAATAATAATATAACATAATATATATAATATATAAGGACATAAGTTTTTCTATAATACTTACGTTATATTATTATTATATTATATATATGTATATATCGATACATGTATATTATATTACATTGCAGAGTATATATGTATATCATATTGAATAGTCAAAAGCTTATCATTTTCTTATATATTAATATATTTTAATGAATATATGTATATATATTATAACATATATTTATATAATTATTTTTTTTTAATAAATCGATAATATATGAAAATTGATAATAATATATTAAAATTGAATTTGGAATTTATAAGCTTAAAAGCTTTATCTGATTTGTATCTTAGAGATTAAATTTTTCAGAATATTTTATTATAAATTTTTTTTTAAAATTGTACCAGTTTATTTCATCTCTTGGACATGTCAGTGTTTCATTACGTATTTAATAATTTTCCAAATCAATTTTATCAAATCATAACAATAAAATAATAATACAAAATGTAATCATTATTCGGAAGTATATATCATTTCTATCTTTGATGGAATTAAATTACATCTTACTAAAGTAAAAAAGTAACAAAGTAAACCGGATATTTTTTAGCAGTACATCCCCACTCAAAAATCTCAGGACAATAAACACTATATTTGAAGACATGAAGAATAAATTTAATACTTCAGTAAAGAAAAATATTAAATAAATAAGTAGATTTATTCGCGGTATAAATAAAAATTTAATTTAATAAATAGATGAAACAAGAAAGAGATATAGAATAAATACAAAATACAGAATAATACAATATAATACGTTATTATAAGATAATGACACAATCAAATAAAAACAAAAGAGAGAAAAGGAAAAAGAATATGGAAACGTGTTAATTAATTAAATGATCAATGTCCAGATACGAATTTACAGCAAAATACGTGAAAGAATTAAGCGAATAGAAGAACTAATTTATCTATATTCTAAATCCTAATATAAAGATTAATGTATTTACCAACTTGAGTTTAGTATATGTTTCTCAGTATATAAGTGAAAAGTTCCAATAAATCCTTACTGATGTATAAAATTCAACATGTGTTAGAAAATTAGCATTGAAAATGCGATTATTTAAAAGTTTAATCACAAGAAAAAAAAAAAAAGATCGGAGATAATTTGTATCTCATTGTCTTTTTAAAATAAAAATCTTATCTTATTACCCTTCAGTATCGAATATTAAAAATAAAAAAAATGTCCTGAGATGACTTTCAAGCGGAAGCGTAGATGGATCGGAAAAAGAAACTGAAAAGCGACAAGGCAATGGAACAATTTGTTTTTATTTCCGTGTAAAGACCGTAGATAGAGAAGTATTGCTGTAAAACGTAGCGAAACACCGAAATGAACGAGCTCTTAAAAAATTCTCTTTATATCTGTTACCAGGTCTGAAAAGCCTGGATTCGTTAGGATTGGCGCACAATCAGCTTCGCGAAGTGCCCGCCCGTGTGTTCGCCCACTTGACACAATTAAACTCTTTGGAGCTGGACGGAAATCAAATTACCCACGTGGATCCGGATGCGTTCATCGGTCTCGAGGGTAAGCGTAATCACGATTTCATGCGATTCCTTTGAAACGTCGCGGTGGTATGCCCGGGCGAAACTCTATTATTTCTGTCGTGTCGTCTCGCACGCCTCGAACAACCGATTATCCGACCGATTTGCCATTAGACGAGCTCTGTCGATTTCGAGTTTCCGCCTCGGAACAAGAATCGCGCTAATCGAAATTATTCCTGGTAATTGGTTTTGCATTTGATTAATCGGTCAATTGTTTCGGTAGTTTTACAGAACGGCAGTTGAATCATTCGATTGTTTATACCACATAAACTAATAATTTTTCGGCATACAATGACTCGCATACAATATTTCGGACACTTAAATATTGAAACTGATGATTTTGTAAAAAGAAATCGTGCAGTAATAAACTTGGGCTTGTTTCAAAGCTTGAGGTCTTTACTTTCAGAATGCATCGTTCATTTTATTCCAAGTTTTTATACTATGTGTAGATAGTAAAGTAAAGACATTGGTCTTCCTCTTTCGTGATATATAGGAACATTGAAAAATTTTTTTCGTGACTGAATCTACAATGGATTTTAAGACTGAGGCATTTTTTACAACGAGACGCTGTTTTTACAGCATTTTGTACAATGACAATTTGTAGGATTTTCGAAAAAAGAAGTATCTTCACTTATCCGCTCGCTAGGTGATAAAGAAACATATTAGGATAAAATAATTGATGCATTTTGAAAGTAGATGTATCAAAAATTAGCCTAGTTATGCGATTTTCTTTTTTTTTTTTTTTCTATAAAATTGTAAGAATTCAAATTTAGTTCAGTGTCCGAATATTAATAGGAATTACATAGATTAATACTTTATTATAGAGGATATCGATTAATGGACTAGAAAATATATCATTTTATTTAAAAAAAAGAAATCTGTAAAACCCTTTCACCTACAAAAAAAAAAAATCATTACTGCCACATTATAGCTCACTCTATGCTGAATAACTTTTGTTAACAAAATTTTTTCACATCTTTGAAAAACAACATAAATATATTTGGTCGAGACAAATGGAATATCTTGAGTATAATTATTGATTCATGTTTAGTCTTGACTCTCGCTAAAAAATTATTTTTCGTGGTTTTTGTCAGATAGCCGTATTATTACCACTTTTGTTCAAGTTCCTAAAATCGATTCTTATTTTCATAATGAGTATATATCTTTAAGCAAAAATTTAAAATAACTGACTTTAAGGTTACGAGTCGGAACTTAAGAAGATATTTAAAACTTGAGCGGCACATTATCCCTCAAATTCGCTGATAAATGGAACTTTGATAAAACATGGATTTCGTAAGTGATCGACGGTATAAAAAGGAATATTAATGTGATTTCAGTGAAAGAACCTTTACGAAGAGGAAATTAAACGATAAATACATTATGGCAGATTATTCTACAAGAGAGAGTATGAATCCTTTGCAAACACGGTGCCTCTTTGCGAAAAAATCCTCTCGAACATTCCTCGGTGGAAAGCTAGCGTACGATCGAAATTCTCCATGCTAATGTAATGAACTCTGTCCGTTTGAAGTAGAAACAAGTAATAGACTCGATCGGATCAACGTTATATCCCGCAGTGATTCGATGAAACTCGAAGCACGCTCGTCGATGAATTATTACGTTGTTATACCGTGGCTGTGAGATAACGCGATTAACTCGACGAAAGACAAATAATTGTTGCGCTTCAAACTGCATTTTAAATCGCGTTTCGCGATTTACGAGATCCCTGTATAATATATTCCTTTGCCCGACAAGTGGATTAACACATGGATTATCGACGCTGCTGAAGAGAAAAGGACGAAACGTTTCGATAAATAAACTTTCCGATAATCGATCGGTGACAATATCAATTCAAGCGAGTTATACTTTGTTGTAAACAAAAAAAAAAAAAAGAAGAACCGGTTGAACGCAATGAAACCGGAACAAATTGAACAATATTGGCCGTTCATGTCCGGAATTAAGTTACCTATGATATTTTTTATTAAATTTTTGTGTCATTGGAAAGAAAGAACAGGAAAAGAAATTTTCTAATACTTTAATGCGCAGTAAAACCTTCTCTTGTATGAACTCTTTATTTTTGCATTTTTATACTTGAATGTATATCATTAGAATAAAATGTCTGTTGGTAACAAATGATCTAGTTGTTAACAGACATTCTAATAAATAACGTGCATAAATAATTGAATAAGTAAGTGCAACTCCATTAAAAGTGTTTTTTTCATATTCGTTTTTAATAAATAATTTATGCTTTATCTGTATAAATCTCTCCAATATAGTTAGAAACACACATATATATCATTCTAACATTTCAATAATGAACATATGTACATATTTAAAATTACTCTGTAGAGTCTTCACCCACTTAATTATTACATTGTATTCATTTATTTTCCTTATTAATATCTATTAACTGTATACGTTAAAATTAAATTAAAGAAATTTATTTGAGTTGTATTTTGTATTGTAATAACTTAAAAGTGTTCATTTTTACACAGTAATGTAGGTTCACACAAGAGAGGCTTTACTGAATTATATTCAAAATAGGTTCAAAATAAGCTAAAAAAAAAAAAATAAAACGTTGTACTACAAGAAATAAGAAAGTATAAATACTCTCGTATCATCTTTGAGCTATTCATAAATGTTCATTTTGATATTTCATAAATGTCCTTTTGATATTATTATAAAGAATTATTATCATTGAAATGATACAACCATTTATATGGCGGTACATTTAAGTATTTAAATACTTTTAAATATCAAGATATAAAGGATTGGCTCTTTGTGATCTATAAATTATTTTTTAATAATAATATAATATAATCTCTGAGATAAGAGATAGATTAATCTAATATGGAACTGAGATAATCTCTTGCTTCATTTTCAAAAATTTGAAAAAATAGAGCGTATCGATTATAGTCGACAACGAATCGAGATTTGCATTTAAAAACTCAATTTTCTTTCATGATTTTGAACGTATGTATGTAGACGTGCGTCGTTTAATTCCCCGTTAATTGGCAAACAACGTGTCACCGAGAGCGCTCATGTGTATTTCATTTTAATTCCATTACAGAGAACTTGCAATACCTGCGACTGGGCGATAATAATTTACACGCGGTGCCAAGCGACGCATTACGCCGTCTACATCGATTACGTCACCTCGATTTAAAGGCCAATAACATAACCTCGCTGCTGGAGGATGCTTTCACCGGATACGGGGACTCCATTACGTTTCTCAATCTCCAGAAAAATTTGTAATTCTCATTATTTCGTTAACGAAACGACGTTTCACACTCGTCGTGTAATTATCATCGTAATCAAAGACGTTCTCTTCTTTTCTCCCTGATCTTTAGAATCAAGGTATTGCCGCCGTTGGTCTTCGAAAATTTGAACTCGTTGGAAACGCTGAATCTACAAAATAACAAGCTGACACGTATAAAGGAGGAGGTGACTGAAAATATCGTGGATACCCTACGACACATCGATATCACGGGTAAATGTCAAGGATTTGTTTGGATTTCCTTGGAGTGGGAACGCATACATCAACTTCGTGGAAAAGTCTGACACGTACTCCTACTGTGATTCTATTATAGTGGAGTTCTGTTAATGAATTTGTAGGCGGAGAGACAGTTTGTAAAAATAATTGTCGTTCGTAAAATAGAAATTCGCTAAATCTCTTTTCTTTGTTCATATAATGGGAATTCAAATAATAAATAAACTTTCATTTATATATTTTATGAGAAATTATTTAAATGTTTAAAAATACAGTGTTATTACGTCTATAAAATTTGTAACAGAAATTATAAATTGGTCATTTTGACCACTTTGGTAGTTCTAATACGTATTAAGGATCAACGTTAATACAATTCTTTTTCAATCAGTTTACACAGTCGAATTTTTTCATTAATATTATACCTGAATGAAATTTAATTCCAAGAATACGTTTGATATTTTCTTCATTACTATTTCTTCTATCTGAATTCTACAACTTTGTGAAATTTAAAAAAATCGAAGTATTTTCTATTGTTTGGTCCTTAATGGATTAACAATAAACAAAAGACAAAATATACATACATGAAAGTATTATTAAAGTCAATTAATGAAATATATAGCAAATAATTACAGAGGGATATCCTGAAAAAGCATAAAATAACTTCCCAAGAGTCGATTAAAATACTTCAAGAGCACTTGCTAATAAGCTTACAGACAAGTTTTAAGTCGAAAGGTACTGAAGCGTTTAAAATACAGTGATTACAAGTGGAAGAAATGTTAGTCATTAAGAGACGTCATTAACATGAACGAAGAAACGATTCCTTAATAATACCTTTTAAGAACTACAAATTTCTTTTAAAATGTCGTAAAAGTTAAAATGCTTGAATCAATTTTTTATTTAGAAAAATGTTTTTTCAGCTTATAGAAATGATTCAGTAACAATTATAAATTTCACTAGCATTATCAATGCTAGAATATAACCTGCATTATAGAAATTAAAATGCGAGATATAAGAAAAAATTTATAAAACAATAAAGAACACAAAGTTTTATTTATACATATTTCATGAAAGACCATTGAAATCTCTAAAGATGCATTGTTGTAAATCTAGAAAATTTCTGTAACAAAATTAAAGTGAATTAATCGCACGTAACTATAATTGTTAGACCTAATTAACGAATCAAGGCTGTTTGTTCCACTCCAAGTAATTTTGTAACCCTTTATAGGACAGTACTGTGGAGCAATCAAAAGAAAATTGTAAGATGGAAAATCTGTTTTTCTCGAGTTCTAATATGATGATTTTTCATAAATTTCGTTTTTTATTATATATCTATTAGAGAATAATGAATATAGTTATCTCCCTCTCTCTCCCCTGAATCTCAATACAATGGTCTTTGATAAGAATTCATATTATACACAGGTAAAAATAATAAAAAATAATATAATTGGTCTATATAACAAATGGTAAATACACTTACAGCAGCCTATAAAGGGACATATTACATTATATTATAGGAGTATAAACATAATCTCGCCGTTTATTTTAAACGTTTTGCATTTTCACAGACAATCCTTTGATATGCGACTGTGAGCTACGATGGTACTCCATTTGGTTGGAAAATTTACGTGACAAGGATGAGGAAAGGATGTCGAGGAAGCGCACCATGTGCATCATGGTCGGCGAACACCGAGAGTACTCTGTTCAAAATATACCACTGGAGAGAATGGGTTGCGTCGGGAAAAACGCTGGAAGAACCTCGTCGACTGGCAGCTGCCGCGTTTACGTCGATACGATGCTGCAATTAGTAACGACCGCCATCACGATGCTCTAACTGCGATGCTCGATCATGCGACGCTCGGACACTTCAGTTACCAATGATGCGGATTCATCCCTTTGATTCGCGAACACAAACACTTGCTATCGGCAACGTTCACTTCGTTTATTTCATTTTCGTTGCCTAATGAATTTATATTGTTCTTTCGTCATCGAGCAATCATGCCACGGTCGCGGAGACGTGACATGATTGGATCGTTTATACTTTTATTTTTTAAAACGAGATTTCCTTTCGACGAATTGTAACTCCACCGTTGCGCAGTTCGAATAGTTCAATAAGCACATTGACAAGCAAAAGCATCAAGATCGATCGTTGAAAATTTTTTTACGTATTTTTGAATAATTTCTAGAAAACTTTCATATATGATATCTGAATTGAAAGAAAATTGAAAATCTTTCTCGACGTTCTTTTGTCTTATTGACTTTTTCTCTTTGTTCAAGAACAATGAGCTGAGCAATGAACGATCGACGAATATTTCGACAACAAAAAAACGATGAACAATCGACGAATATTTCGACATATTGTTCACAATGTCATTCGATCGAAGATGGAACAAGGTGAAGAACGAGACACGATTGAGCATACGGCGTCCACGAACATCTCGATCGTCTGACCGATTGAAATTCGATCGTAGCGTTCGGTTCGTAATAAATCGAAAACCACGTTCGAAGACTATTCGAAACGAGGAAAGGAAGAAACTCGATCGCGGCGTACGATTAACAGGGTGAAAAATGGCCCCTCGGTATCATAATAATTGTATGAGCCTTTTTCATCGAACGTTACATATCAAGATCGTTGCCAAGTATTTTATGGATGTCTGTTAAGGCTCGCGTGAACGCGAGATGCGTAGTATAAACTTAATAGAGAATTCGAATGTCTGTAGTTTAGCCGTCATTCTAATGATCCGCGGACATTCATCTTATACATATCAACGCCCGATTCCTGAAATCGTTGGGACGAAATCATCGGCATTTCTTAATGTTCGCACTTCGTACGTCACAATCTCACATAGAGGTATAGTAATATAGAAGTTACCATAGAAGTATAGTAATCTCCAGTTAACAGTTCGTTGATGAAAATTAGGATAATATGGGTCAGGTTGCTTGATTAATTCATATTTACTACGCATATGAAATACTATATAAATAAAGTGTTTTACGATTGATTCGATTGTTCGATTATACGAAATTCACTGATTTAATACGATAATGTTGGTTCTATGTATTTACATTTATTTCAAATATATCACGAACGTATTGCTCGATCAGCAATACATTCGGACCGAAATTGGGTAATCGATCTTCGGGCGGACTCTTTAAGTTGTAATCCTTGCCGGTGAGATCTTGAGATCATTCAGATGTTTTAAATCCATTCACAAAGGACCGACCAGTCGAAATGAAATAACGACTGCTGATGAAACGTAATATACTCAACAGGAAACCGACACTTGTCAATTCCGGTAGAGCACGAACACGATCATTCAAATGGGTTGTCGCTTCTGTTTTGTGGGCTCTAGACGTCGACACTTACACGCCGCGTGATAAAATTACACCGTCTTTCAGCAACGCCGCGAGATGAGACGGTAAAACGATCATGTACGTCGCAGTTACGCTTTTGCCGCACCATCCTTAATTTTAACTAGACGCTTTAAATTCCCCTCCTTGTTATAGCACGGATGATTGTGACGTGCGAACAATACCACGTTATGCTTGCATTTCGAGTTGCGAAACGTGTTCGAAGTTCGTTCGGGATGCACGGGCGAATAAATTTTTTTTTTTTTTTTTTTTTTTTGGGCGCGGGTGAGAAAATTCGATTGTTACCGGAAACGAAGAAAGTATAGAGACAAATCCTCATGCATGTAATATTATATATTGTCGAGTGTATAACATTAAACGATATAGAGATATAATGTATATTATAAGACTCAGTTGATTGAAGTATTTGTTGGTAGTAAGCCATCATCGAACACCTTTCGTACACTGTATATCGCGCGAGATATATTATTATCAATTATCGAAAATGCGTTCAGAGAACGTAGCATCGTAAATACGTTACACATGGAAAGTACATTGTGTTTTATTATTCGATACATAGAGTAATAAAAGAGTAATAAGATCAAGGCATTAATATTACGAGTAATATTGCATATTGAAACTAAGTTAATAATATAATGTTACGTCGTGACACGAACCGTCATGGAACCTAGTAGAAATCGAAGGAGAATTATGAAAAATTTCTTTAATTTAATTCAAATCAGAATTTATAATTATCTATAATTATCAACTATTCCGTGTAAAATAAATATTATAATTTAACAGGTCGGTTTAATCAATTTCTTTTCTAAGACATTTCGTGCTATATACTAAAAATAACGATAGGATAATAATATATTGAAAAAAGATTTCCTCCTTCGATTAAGGGGAAAGGTTCGTGCCAACATCACACAACACACACATATCATTTATACGCCCAAAATTTTACCTGTAAAATAATAATTAATTAAGGCTTCGCTGATATACTCTCAATATAAGATCATACATATCGTGAACGTGAGATTTAAGAGAATTTATTTGTTAATATATATATAATATATGTACGTTACATATATATACACATTATTACGATCATCAAAGATATATTATATACCTATATATTATATATATATACATATACGCATTGGATGTTTTTTCTAAGAAGTTTCATCGATATAAAAATATGAAATTGTTGTTTACGTGCTGTTATTACAGGCGAATAGCTTTAATATAAATTGTTTAAGATAAATATTTATTTGACATATATTTCTGTTTTAAAGAATTTTTTTTTTCTTTTGTTTTTGAGGTTTAAATGAGAGAAATATTAAGTTAAATTTAAACGATACGCCGAGTGGAATTCTCTGCAGGCCCTACACATAGCTTAGGATCCGCAGGAGGCATATCGCAAATATATATTTTATCTGTACACTACTTTAATACTAATTATTTTTCAAGACTTACTAAGTATTCTTGAAAAAAAAAAAATGTTCGCTTGAACGACAGGGCGTGAATAATTATAAGTTGACGAAAAGTATCAGTAGATGCAGAAACAAAAAGAATAGTAACGTTAGTATAGATGCACTTATCCAGTGAGGCAGGAGTTTAGATCCCAAGATTAAAGACTGAATCGACGGGAAAAAAAGTAGAAAAACATACAAATATATCCGTAAAAATATAGAAATATAGAACTATATTAATCCTAGCGATATATTGATCAAGCGATATTAGTCTCTCGAGCATTTCATTTTATCTATTAATAGCAACATACGGTATTCGCGCCTTTGTCAAAAAAGAAAAAAAAAAAAAAAAAAGAAAAGAATCGGTAAGTTATAGATTTCCTCCTGATTATTGTACTATCCTCTTCATTGACATCTTATCGGAAAAAAAAAGAACACGGGACTCCTGACTCACGTGGTGAAACATATCCTTTTAGATGATTGTAGAACGATGAAACGGGCTAGTCACTTGCGCGTATTCGCGTCGGAGACACCCAAAGAACCATGTCGAGACATATCTCTGATGGCCGTAGGTTTTAGTCTCGCCGGCTGCGTTATTATTACTAATTATTATAAGCGGTATTTTTGTACAGTGTCTTACAGTGGTCGGGTCGTTACAGACGCAGCCGACGAGCCATTCACGGCGTAGCCATATTATATATAATATAAATATAATATACATATATTTATTTCATTTGTAGCGCGTAACACTCTGAGAACCTTTCTTTAATGTACACGTAATACATATGCGTGTACACGTATGTAAGCGTAAATTAAACAAGCAAATGATTTAACAAAAGGACAAAGAAAGTACAGGTAAAAACGATGTTGAAAAAAGAAAGAATCTGTTCGCATAAATAACAACAACAACAACAACAACAATAACAACAATGGAGCTTTTCTCTGCCTTTCTGTCTCTCTTTGTTTTTATTAAACTTGGGTGGATGTCTTCACTTGTATCTATCTCGGTGCTCTCTTATACTGTCTGCTTCGTTACCTCAAAGGCTCATTTTAACTTTCTCACTTTGCAATTACTGTATATGCTGGTATAGTACACACGTAAACATCACATACACACGAATGACATGCAAGCGTAGAACACGCGTATAATAAACCCTACAATACAATAACTACCTACGTATCTATATATATGTTATTTCCTCTTTGATTAAGGATAAGTAATTAATCTGTATAAGAGACACACGAAGATTGTATGAAATTGAAATACGAACGGGAAAGAAGGATCGGTACACACGTGTGTACTTACACATGCGTGCTTTTATCACAATGGACACATACACACACACACATGTACACACATACACGGAAAATCCATGCCTAAAATGACATATCGGTGTTACAACGTAAATATAAGTATGAATATAAATATATAGATATAAATATTATAATATTTAAATATTAAAACACAGGTACACACATGAAATTCGTCTGTATATGTCTATAAATATTGTTACATATATATATGGTCATTATAATGATAATTACTACGTGATATGTATTACGAAACATCTTTTTCTCGCAACGGTCCGCGATACGGGCATCTACTCAGATTCTAATGTCTATATGTCATTGTTTATTATGTCGTTAACAATTAACGTGTATATGTGAAACTCAAAACGAATAAAAAGTACCTAAGCATACGACCATTGTGATTTTCTTCTCTTGTTGACTCTTTTTATTTATAACATGCATTTTATAAATATTACAAACGATCTTTTTACAATAAAACGTGCATTAAGGAATAGCCAAATTATATGTTACAATAATATAGAAAAAATAATTTCTTTTAAAAAAAAGTATAAAACAGAGAATTTTAGAAAACGATAGAATTAAGAATTTAGAATTTTTTAGAAAACGATAGTTTTAAAATTGGGTGCAGCCTTTGTAGCTGCATCAGGTGCAGGAACACGAATCCAATGGAAGAATTTGGGCATTTCTTAAACGCAACGCTATTTCGACAACTATCGGAAAACTAATTGAAAATCGTAGGGGACCAATATCGCATGTATAAAGATGAAATTAAAAGATAAACCGCGAAAGCTGACCTCAACACACATGGACGACCATCGATCATAATGATCGTTATCCGTTCGGATATTCGTTTTAGCTTTTATTATTGAAACATAAGGTACTATTTACTATTGAAGGATAATTTACTATTGAAGTTAAGATTGAGATTCATAGAAAAAGACTGTTAAAAAAATTACAAAGTTTATTTCACATATACAATTACATATGTACAATTTTATTTCATATATTGAATACATATAATACTGTATATTTTTCCATATCTCTTTTATGAAATAAATAATTAAGATTTTAAAACAGCTAACGCTTCCGTGAATTTTAAACCTTCTAGTATATATGCTAAATTCTCCATGGATGCGTCTACATCTTCTTCCGCCCAAATTTCTAGCATATTTTTACATTGTTCGTACGGTGTTGGTTTCCCTTGGAAAAACGTAATCTAAAAAATATAAAGATTGTAGTTAGTGACCTTTTCTTTTTTTTTTTCATTAGGTTAGATTTAGACGTATTACAAAATTGATCTCTACCTCCTCACTCGTGTAACCAAACTTGGTTGCTAATTTCTTCCAATCGTTTTTCAGAATTTCCGATAATTTCGCCACCATTTCAGGTGTCACTTTCGTTAATTTTCGTCCTTTCGTATCCGTATTATCGACTTCAACTTGTTCACTTTCTTGTTTTAGAACATCTTCGTTAAATTCTTGATCGTTCACTTCTGGTGGTGGAGTCTCTTCCGTTTCTAATTTTATATCCGACTGTGTCTGCTTTAAGAGACAAAGATAATTCATTTTTAAATTTAAACTTTTCAAATTTAAAGATTTAATATAGATTACTGAAATAAAAGTATTATACTCACTGGACGATCCTTAGCAATTTTTTTAATCATAGTTTCGAGATATTCAGGAAGTTTATTAATAGGATAATTTCCGTGAACAAAAAAATGGGGACTACGTCTAGCTAATAATCTTAATGCTCGCCAGCCGAAATTTCCATCATTTACCTTTCTGTAAAAAATAAGCCGAAATGATGAGTGAATTTAATTATTGAATTTAAAAACAAAACGCAAATATATAAAAAAAATATTTACTTATATTCATCTTCTACCATTGCATTCGGATCTAATTGCATAATAGCTTCTTCAAAGTATGTTTCTAAAGACGGAAGGAAATCTCTTTCCTTGGACTTACATGCTTCAAGGTTATTGGGACACAAGTTCCATAACTTCGTGAGTTCCGGACTGTAAATTGAATTCAATTGTGTAATAATAAAATAAATAAATACGATTAAAACAATAAAAAAAATAAATACAATTTTTCCATAGTTACTTACTTTCCCATGTGATATTTTCCTACTGTTTGAGCATCTCTAATAACATCTCCAATTCTACGCCTTGGTCTCTTTGGTTTCCGTAATTCTTCTATGTCAGCACTAGAATCTGAAGTTGGTCTTTTGAATGGTGGACATCCTTCATTCTTCCAAGCATTCCAGTGCTCTTCGCGTTTCAGTATATTTTTAACAGTTTCAGTAAACGTTGGACCATCAGGAGGCGTTTCTGTCAGTAAGGCATACACTTGCTCTGTGGTTGCTTTTACCCAGTCTACTTGATCAGGTTTCAGTTCATGTGTTTCACTAGAAAATACAAAAATTATTGAGACTCTGGAATATAAATAGCCTGAAACACTATTTAAGGAAAGCAGACCTTGTCTCATAGCCACTGGCAAGGAAGCTTTGGAAAACAAACATTTATAGCTTTTAAAGTCATTTTACTAATAATTCATTAAAATTCATTAAAAATGTGCAATTCTACCAAGAGGAATTGTGAATTCGATTGTAATAAAATACAAATGTATGTAAAGATGTATATAAACTATAGATACTTACGCTTTAAATTTAACAGTGCTATTAAGATACTGGAAAAGAATGAGGAACTGCAGCAATACGTATCTTCTGAAATTTGAGTCAGATAATTGTAACTCCAATAATTTTTGATTCGTTAAATATTTTGCGAAGTAAGGAGTTTCCTTATGAGATCCTTCCATGGAAGAATCAATTTTAACACTCGTTGAAGGATAATTACGTTGTTCTTCCAATTTAAAAGATGAAAATGCTGACAACACACTTGAAGCATGCTAAACAAAAAAAAAATGGAATTAATTTATAATACAAAAAATATATAAATGCAAATACAACAAAAAGAATACAATAATTTATACTTACTGTTGAGAATACTTTCCAGTGCACTTTCAGGTATAGCTGATTAGGATTTCTAAAGAAATCTTGAAGTGCCCAAAATTTTCTGTACAAATTATAATCGATTGGCACTTTAGCTTCTGATTTATCATCATCCTTAGTTATTTGCTCCAAAGCATCTTCTTCTGATTTTTCAGAGCCAAATTCTGTATGATTTTCCAAATTGAATTCACTAACAATATTAAGACCAGATCTTTCAGAGAAAGGAAAAAACTTGGCCAAAAATAATAGAATTCTCCCACAAAATACAGTTTGTTGTGATCTAGACAATCTTCTAAGTAAGTCGTTGCACATCCTTAATAAATTGTTCTTACAAGCACTAAAGAATAAATCTTCCTTCCACACCACCACATTGTTCTCAACAAAAGTAAACAATTGTTCACATCTATCAAGTGTCATAGAATCAAATATATCACCAAGTAACATCACAGGCATACTTGCAGTTGCTAAATCTTTTCTGCATAATTCAATACAGAATGTAATGTACGTTTCAAGTAGATGCACGTTACTCGATGCATTTTCAGATAAGATTACAAGAAGAGTATCTCTCAGTGCCTGATCAATTGCAGCTTTTCTATCACTGTCACTTGTACATCGTTCAGCGCATTTCTTTTGAAATGTTTGTACATCTGACACTTTAAAACACTGTTGCAAATAATCCTAGAAAAAAAGAATGAAATATAAATAAAACTGGCAGACTAAAATACACTACATAACCTCAAAATTATTAATTACTTACGCTGTATTCTTTTCGTAATACTTCAAACATAGCCATTTTATAAAACAAATTTTTATAATTTATACTAATATTGCTATAGTTATCTTAAAATATGAACAATTTCTTTGTACTATATATATATATATATATATCACACAAATTACAAACTATCAACAAGATAACTCACGACATAACCTCCACTTCTACAGACGTCAATTGAATGCTAACCAGCGAACTATACTCAGTCTTTGATCCCCTTCCAATGAGCCATTATCCCCACCATACCTACATCTGCGCATGCGTAAAGTCATAGCGTCACAAAGTATATGAACATAGCTGTCTATATGTAATCTGTAATTTCATAAACTTTAACTGAAAAAAACATGCATATTATAAAAAGAATTAGAGAAGTCTGTCGAATTGGATACAATATAAAGACGAGATTTAAAAATGAAACTTCCTTTCACTTTTTTCGATTTTACTTTACTTTATTCTACTTCATTCTTCTACTACCTTAGTCTACTTTAGCTTACTTTACTTTATTTCCTCTTTACTACTCTTTACTTTCTACTCTTCCTAAATAGTATAAAGAAGAGTAAAGAGAAGAGTAAATCGAAAAGTAAAACAGAATAATGCGGAAAAATGCCGTGTAAAGTGGAGTAAAATAGAATAAAATAGAATAAATTAGAGTAATATAGAGTACCAGATACTCTTCAGTATAATTTAAATTTCAAAAAAAAAAAAAATAAAATTATTTTCTTTGATATATGAATCATAAATAAATGATAGAGTTGTGTATCAAATTTGAATATGAACATATTTATATTTTATTATATATAGTATGTATATGCATATAAATTCATTTAAAATTATTGTACATATTTGTCTTTGTATATAGATGTACCTTTATTAATAAAAAAACAAAACTTTACCAATTCTTTATATCTATTTTGCGTGAAATGCATTGATTCAGTTTTGAATGATGCGCGTAAAATATTTCAATTTTGCGCGCCGTTCTAAACGAAAGATCATACGCATCGCATCAACCAATAAATAATCTTTACTGAAGTTAAAATTACTGTACTCGCATTTCATACAAAAATGTTGCATATGTTGCATAAATTGGAAAAAAGTAAAAATTTCCTTGCTTTAATTCTTTTCATTCAATAAATAAAATTTTTACAATAATATTACGTCCGTAAAATGTAAAAATTTACGTCTGTAATTTTATACCTATAATTTTATTTCTTAGATTTTACTCTAATTTTAAATTCAAATTTAATAAATTTAATTTTTTTTAAAATAGACTATTTATAGACATGAATCTAGTTTATTATTATTAATAATAATAGGAATAAATAGACATGGTCAAGACATAACATACAGCATTATATAGTTATTTTACATTACATTACATTAATTTAGATTATGCCTTATCTTTAATGACAAATGTAGTTTCTAAGTTGCCTATAATTAAATATTTTAATAAACAAAAACATAACAAAATATAAAAATATCCCCTATAACTTGTAAAAGTTGTATGTATGAGACATTGTATCTTCACATGCCGCATCATCATATTTTGTTTCTAGTCAATGATTCTCGTGTTAAAAAGTAAGGTTATGTCACGTGTAACGTGTTTTGAAAACTATTGGAATGAATTTATATCATTAAATATTTATATTTATTTTATAACTATTAATAATATTTCAATAACTAAAGTAAAATAAATTTTTAAATTTATTTAATAAAAGAGACAATAATTATCCTTACATCATAACTTTTTTAAGTTTTAAATTAGAAATATTTTAAATCATTATTGTGTAATTATAAATAAATTAACAAGATCTAAACATTTTTAACAAATTTTTATATAATTATATAATTTTTAATTGTTTAAAAACAGGTGATTTCAAAATCTTTAAACTATGACACGATATGCAAGAGCTAAGGGTTCAAAAGCATCAAATGAAAGAACACCCAATGATGCTACACCATGGCATTTAATGAAGCAACAGTTAATTGAAAATACATCAAAGAAAGAAAAATCCTTTGAAGAAACTAAAACTGTTAAAGAACTGTTGGAAAATGCACAAAATATAAGTAATAATGTTGAAAATGTTCATGAATCTTGGGCAGAATTTCCAAACAATTTTGAAAAAGATAATTTTAAAACAAAAAAGATCAAGAAGCGAAAGATTATTAATGAAGTTGATAATTCTATATCAACCATAAAAAACAAAGATGAAACAAGTCAATCTAATGATACAAGTGATAATAAAAAAAGGAAGAAAGATAAACATATTTCAGAAATTGCAGAAAATAATACTGATGCAATCAGTGTAAATGAATCACAAAATAAAAAAAATATACTTTCCAAGCGTCAAAAACGTAACATGAAAAAGAGAAATTCGAATGAAAGTATATCCAAAATCATAGAAAATAATAATGATGATAGTGCATCAAAAAATATAAATAATAACAAGAATGAAAGTGAAAGAATTGATCAACCACAAAGAAAATTTGATAAAAACTTTCCAATTAAAAGTGTCACAAATAAATTTGGTATAAAAAAGTTTGACAGTCAGAAACGAAAAAGGAAACCACCTAAAATTCGGGATGACAAAGAACACAAAAGAAGAAAAGCAGATTTAGGCCCTTCAAAAATAATCATCAATGGTGTAGAATTACATATTGTAAAATTTGATGGATTTCCAGTTAGAAAAGAAGATGCAGATAGATTAAGTGATTTAAAACAGAAAATGATCATGAAAGGTAGATTGCATAAATAATCTTTTTACAGTAACACAATAACATTGTCTAACTATTCTCATTTATGTTATAGGTATTCCACAAAAAGAAATAAATGCAGCAATGAAATTGGAAAGGAGGAAAGCTGAAAAAGCATTAACTAGAATTAGGAAATGTGTATGTTTTCACTGTCGCAAATCTGGACATAATTTATCTGATTGTCCTGAACTTGGTTCAGAGCAAGGAGGAACTGGAATCTGCTTTAAATGCGGATCAACAGAACACACTCATTTTGAATGTAAAGTTGCCAAGCCAATGGAATTCAGATATGCAACTTGTTTCATTTGTCGTGAACAAGGACATATCGCTAGACAATGTCCCGATAATCCTAAAGGAATTTATCCTCAAGGAGGTGCTTGTAAAATTTGTGGAGATGTTACGCATTTAAAAAAAGATTGTCCAGATTTGATTAAAGAAAAGGAAGAAAATGCCGTTACAGTAAATACAATTACAAATGGTAATTTAGAATCCTTAGAAGAAAATATAAATAATATAGATAAAAAAGATAATAAAAAGACTAAAAAAATAGTGAAATTTTAGTATGTCAAAAAATAGAGATAAATTTTTGTATATAATTCAAGGAATAAATAACTTGCAATGTAAACATAAGATTTATTGAAAGGTATATATATGTTTGACATGTACATTATCTTTATACATACACTTTAATGTTATTCAATCCATCATCATAAAAAATCTGATATCAAACAATACATATTATAATTTATGTATTGCCTATTTACATTTGAATTTTTAATTCAGTTAAAACTTTTTACATATTAATTGTACAATGTAACCATGAAATTATTTATTCATTTAAATAAATTTTTCTAATATAAAGAAATAAATTACTTATTAATCTCGATGATATCAGATTTTTTTCTCTCAATGTACAGAGGACAAATTATAAAGGTATATTTAGATATACAATATATTATCTGTACATAGTAGTAGTTTCTTACGCATACATTAATATTGTTTGCAAAATTTATAGTATTAATTTTAAATTTGTATTTTCATATTAGATTTGTTATACAAATGCCATGTAACAGGTAGAAAGGTACAATTAATTTTTTATTATCATTTTTTAACACCTAAATAAATGTCGCAATTTCAATTCACACAATTTTTATCTCATTATATTACGATGCCTGTACAATTTGTATGCTTAAAATAAACATTATCATTTGAAGTAAGAATTTTATGAATATATATAATATATATTTATATCTGTATCTATATTACATTTGTCCTTATACTGTTCTATATATAGACTCTCTATATTTTATATTAATCTGCTACATAAAAGTTATACTTTTATCACCTCTAATGGCAGACAGATATTACTACTGCAGTGATGATTAAGTCAATCCATGATGAGAAATATCTGTTTATCTGTATCTATTAAATTTTTAATTTATATATTAGATAATTGAATTCTTGATATCTTTATTCACTGCAATGCCATTCACTCTATCGTTATTTAAATAATTCCTTATAATCCTAATTATATGTAATTCCTTAATTGTATATGATCATAATTAAATTAAAAGAGTGAATTTATTGCAACATATAATGAAAAAACCTTAATTATTTTAGAATTGTTAGGAGTTATGCGATATTACATAGTAAGGAAATATATGAAAATGTATTAATATTTTTTTCAAAAATATGCTAAGATACAAAAATAATACAATGAAAGAAAATTTCCCAACTTCCTTGAAAAAATCTATTAATTAGTTACAAATGAAGAATATCAATAAGGAAAAAATCATAATACATAAAAATACATCATCTAATAACTTTTTTTACGAATTACGCAAATTCTTTTAATTTTTAATAAAGATAACGATTATAAATAAATTCGATTTTTCGAATCGGAAATTTAGGGCTTTTTTTATAAACCTTCAAAATAAAATATATACACTAAACTATTTTGAAATCTATCGAAAAAAATATATTAAATCACCATGCAATATGAAAACTTATAACAAAGTCATTTCATTAATAAATTTTGAGCTCATTATTCATATTGCATACCGATCAAAAACTCGAATGCTCTCGATAATTCATAAAAATCTACCATTATTTAATATTTCATAAATATACATATTTATCATTAAAAAAAAAAATGAATTAATAATTAATAATTAGAAATAATTAAAAATTCAAATTTAGATATGAAACATAAAATTTAAGATATTAGTTGTTTTACTTTAGCCTCTTATCTTGATTTCCAATAAAATTAATTTTTAAAATTTTGTAATTGACAACTACACAAATATCTTTATTTTATTTGTATTACAAATTTTCCTGTAAAATTTCATTCAACCGTGTCATTTCTGAATGTCATTTGCTTTTACGTCCTCGATACATTAATTAATACATAATTTATTTTATATAATTTTTAAATTTCAACAAAATTGAAAGTAATCTAATAGATTTGTTAATTACGCTTCCAATCATTATAATATAATAAAATATATACACTAAATTATTTTGAAATTTATAATTTTGAACATATATACGTATAATTTATACTTATAGAAAAAACTTTACGTTTACAAATAATACAAAATCAGAAAACAGTTGAATGTATCAATATCTTTTACCATTTAATGTCTTTGGTATATAACACTTGTAATTATTGGAACCAATTATAAAATTAAGAAGTACCGATAACTAACATTTTCAATTTTGTGATTTCAGAATATGTACGCAAATTTCGAAAATTTTCAATATTGTATTTTTTATCAGAATGTACCTGCTAGGTAGCTTCAGCTTTGTGTGCTGATTCTATAATTTCCTTGAGACAGCGACCGAATTCTTCGATTATAAGTCTTTGTGATGTTTCATCGTCAAACATGTTACGTTCTGCTTCATCAGCTTGTGCCATTAAGCACTCGCACGTTATTTGTACTACTTTATCAGTCAAAAAGTTAAACGGTTGTCTATAAAAAACGTAAATATATTATAAATATAATTCGTAATACTTCAATCTTTCCGTTTTCTTTTACTTATTTAATTTTTTAAACATACCTTGCACCAGTATTTGACGTTGCAGGAGGCCTAAAAGCCATTTCTGATAATTGTAATTTTGTCTTATTTAATGTAAGTTGTGCAGTTCTTACTTCGGCTGCTTCGGCTAAGTCTTTTAAAGATTTTTTCTCCAAATTCGGTTCTTCTACATTACGACACCCTATACATTTACAGTTAGCAGAGCAAGGAATCTTAGCCTGGAAAAGTAAAAAAATATTTTAATAAAAACATTTTATTATCTTGCAAAATATTTATGCTTAATTAATAATTAAATTTTAATATTAATTAAAAGACCTCATAACATTCACAATAATTCTTCAAACATCCACTTCGTTTACAGTTGCAGCCTTTATTATGTCTACGTATATCGTCACCCGTTTCACGACCTTTGCCAATTTTTGGACGAAAAGCATTTGGATTACGTTCCAAACATGATTTAATAGCACGTTGTCTTTCTTCTTCATTTCCAAGATTATTAGAGCAATTATTACAGTTACACATGTGACAAAATTCTCCATTCGCAAAACAATCACAATATCTGCAACAAAACATATTTAAAACTTTCCCTTTCATTTATTAAAGTACATTTATTAAAACGATAATTTATTAATGTAAAATCAAATATTTCTTACATCATAGAACGATCTTTTAATCAAAGACAGAATGTGACTTCTATTGTGGACTGTCATTTTACAATAGATATAATTTAAAAAAAGTGAAAAGCAATACTTGATGTTCAATTTTTAAAAATAGTAATACTAAATCATACTAATATATATGCGAAATAATAATACTAATCATACTAATATATATGCGAAATAATAATAATATATATGCGAAAATTATGCGAGTTACTTTACAATTTTATGTTATCTTATTATTTTACTTACAACTTAAGACATTGTGATTTAGTGCAATTGCATGGTTTTCTTGGCCTAATACCATTTGGCTCAACACTAGCATATGATCTTTGAGAAGTTTTATTTTCTAAAACAGATCCCACAGATATAGTCCCTGTTGAACTCTGTAAATTTTGTGAATTACTTAGTAAACCGGGTGTAGCTTGTTGAGATTTCAATTTTGTATCATCTGCTGACTGTAAAAGACAAATAATATTATTCTAAGCATAGCATGAATATACTAATGATAGTAATATACTAATACTAAACCTGTTGTTGAATATATTGAGCTGGTAAAACTACAATATTTCCTACATTTGAATTAGTTGAAAGAACAGCCTGTCCAGATGCTAATTGACTTAAAGCAGATGCTGGGATAGCAACTGCATTTTTCGATTGGTTGCTTACTGTTGCAGTTGCAGGAATTAATAATCTTTGACCACTTCCTGTTAATGTAGCCTTAGGTGCAACAGTTCTTAATGACTGATTGTTTGTATTTAATGGAACTACCTGTATTTTGTTTGGAAAAAAATATACATATATATAATATATATCTAATACTGTTTTTTCGTTATTATACGTTTTATTTCTACAAACCTTAACAATCTGTTGTTGACCTCCTAATTTTTGGCCGACTCCAACAGTTTGTAAAGTTGTTTGTGATTTCGTTTTACCCACAGTAACAACATTTGTAGTACCTGATGATGGAGTACTAACTAATCTTACATATTGCACCTTGAAAAAAAATGTATAATTAAGATATCTAAACTTTATTAATATAAAGAACATTTGGCAATGCTTTGATTTTGTAAAGAAAATATTACTTGTCTGCTAGGCATTTGTATTTGATGTACTTGATTAGATCCAGTAACAATATTTTGATTGGCTGGTATTCTAATAACTTGTCCACTTCCAAGAACAGTTCCAGGTTTTAAAGAACTCTGTCAAAATATTTTATTAGCATAAAGGAATTTAAAAGTATTAAAATCGCATTAAAAACATAGTTCAACTAACCTGCCGTATAATCACTTTCTGTGGACTTTGTTGAACAGTTGATTTATTAGATGAGGAAAATGTTGATTGTTGATTTGAAATTGTTGAAGTTTTAACCTGTGCATTCATTGTAGGAGCAGGTAATATCTTTGTCGGTGATTTAATTGTATTACTTGGAACTAGGGTCATTTTAGAGGTTTGAGAGCTCGATGATTGCACTAATTTATTTACAATTATTCCCTTTAATAAAATAAACACGAATTAATATTTCTAATGAATATTTATATAATTATTTAATAATGGAAAGAAGCTTTTTTAATTCTTCTTTTCCATAAAAAATAAGAAAATAATACCTACCTTTTTTTTTATACTCACTTGTTTCTGCGGTGACGAGGGTAAAATATGTTGGACTTTATTAGTGGAAAGTAATCCCATTTGCTGTGCTTGTGCTAATGTTATAGTTTTTGCTGGACTTGTAACATCTTGACTTGATGTACTATTGTTTAAAAATTTTATTGCTTGTGTTTGTTGATTTTCATTTTGAGAACTAGTTATAAGAACTTGTCCCGATGGTGTTTGATTTCCAGCTAATATCATTTTTGTATATACCTAAAATAATATTAAAAAAGAAAATTTAATAAATATTTCAATCCTAAGTATAATGAAAGTATCATTAATAATCTTACATTTCGATGTTGAGAAGTACTCTGTGCAGTACGTTTTATTGCAGACTGAACTGTTTTTGCATTCTGAACACTTCCTAATGTGATATTACCTGAATGACTAGTTGCCATTACAGGTTTGTTAGGTTGTGCAGATCTCAACTGAACTATATTATCAGCAGATTTTGCTGTTATGAGAGTTTGAGCTAACGATTGTAACTGACCAGCTGATGCTGTTGATGGATGTGAAATTTTTAAGATTTGGCTAGTACCTTGACCGCCAGCGGGAGATACTATCATAATAGACTGACTTTGTGTTACTTGACCAACATTTGACTTTACCTATTAAAAAGATCAACAATCAACATATAATATATTATTATATAATTATAAAGCACTTAAGCGTAATATTTTATACCTGTACTGTAGATGCAGGAAGCCTTTGTAACGTTGGCTTTGTTTGAAATACAATATTTTGATTATTTTGATTTGCTGTCGTATAGATAATGTGTTCTTCTTGAGCTTGTTCAGAAACTTCAGTCATTTCCACATCAGGTACAATCGTTTCAGTCTCAATATTACGTCCAATTATTATATGTTCTTCATCTGTTGTCATAACTTCTTCAGCATTCATGCATTCTAATTCAGCCTGAATATTTGCAAATGCTTCAAAGTCATTGGATGAATATTGTTCATTATTATGTGACAGAGTCAATGCACTTAAGTCTCCATCACCAAGTGTACGTGAATCAAGAGCTAATGGTTCAACCAATGCTCTAGCATTTTGTCCTTTATTTACAGACATGATTACGTTCCTATTCAAAATATTACTCGTTGTAGAAACTTATACATTTAAAATGTGAAGTATAAGTATGAATGTATATATATGAATATGAATATATATATATATACATACAATATACTTCACAAAATTTAGTTAACATTTATATGTACAATGTATAAAGCAGAGTTGTATAAATTTGTAACAAACTCATCTCTTTTATTTAGATACATTATATTTTTAATTGTGTAAACTTTCTTTTATCATAAAATTATAAACAAAAACATTATATAGATATACAATGATATCTTCTTAAAAGACTTAAAAGACTTAAATATTCATTATATAACTGAAGACGAAAACAAAACATACGATACAAAGATTTCTATGCATACATCTCATGCTAGTATAAAATATTAAATTACAAACTGCAAATAGTTTTGACAATATTTAATATCTTTTCTTCATGTACACTTATTTACATCTAAAATAATTTTACGTATGTTGAAAAAGTTTTCCAGATGTCTGTAATATGTATTTCATGGATACACAGGTTAGAAATTCATACGATGTAAACTGTTCCTATTATGAAGTTCGAAACGTTGTTAGACAGTACATGGAAAAAAACATTGTAAACCAACGGAAAAATATAAAACGATTTATAAAATGACTTAAAAACGGAACGAATCTACGAGAATTTAAAAATTCAAAAATTCAAATCCTCAAGGTGCAGATGTGTCTTTTTTAAATGCAAAAGCCAATAGGATTATCTACAAACATGTCCAACGACATAAAGGCCAAGTGTAATTCGAATTTTCAAAAATTCGAACAATAAAATTTGAATAATGAAGAAAAATTCGAAGGATAGTCCACTTAGGAACATTAGCGCCATTTATTGCTCGAACGCGCCATTTTCCACGAACTGAATTTCTCTGTGAATTTTAACAGCCTCGACGAATTTACAACAGACCGACATTGACGCACGAAAAAAAACTAAACGTTCAACATTCCAACTGCTAATAAAAAATAAATTTTCTCTAAATATTCACCATATAATCGCGTAAAATATAACTTAACCTATAACTTATCATTTCATATGAGGTACATACAGTGCTGGGTGGGGGCGTGCCACGAAGCTTATTGCAATTGCAACAAATTACACAGAAATGATTTCTTATGTACTCATCAACCATTTAAATTTCACCTGAATGATTTTTTGAATAAATTAATCACACTTGTAACACGTACCTGGGTATTCCTCCAATATCTCGAATTTGTTCAAAATCACGCGCCCACCATTGCTGTCCCACAGTGCACTACGCACCGCTGTGTACAAACAGACCCAAAGGTCGTTTAGTATTAAAATTTCAAAGTGAAATGAGAATGACAAGCTCGTTGTTACTATACAGTTAAATATTTTCCTGTGTGTAATTCATCGAAACCGGACGTTTTACTTAATCAATTGGATATTACATCAAAACCGACCGATATTTTCGCGCACTTTGCAAAATTTCGATTTCGCCATTTTCACCCTTCCGCGGCTAAAAACACGTCAGCCCTTTAGCGCCCTCTTAGGCCAATAAAAAACTAAGTGTTCCAAAAACTTGAATATTTTGAATGCGAAACATTTCATGAAAAGTTATATATTCTTACAAATGTAGCGTTTTTATCTGTAAATATATACATATATACATATAAAAAAAGGGAGATCGATCTCAAATAAAAACATTAAATTTTACTTTCTCTCACTTACGCGATAATTTACTTCTTGACCATTGGTATCTAACGAATTCTATATTTAAAAGATAGACATTTCTCTGATAGAGAAGCACAATACTAATTTGGTAGTTAATGATTGTCTAATTGGGCAATAGAATAAACTTAAATGTTAGAACTGTTTCTTTGTAGCAAAGATATCTAATTACGTTTAATTCTCTTTGTAGCAAAGATATCTAACTACTTTTAATTCTCTTTTTGTTAAAAACAATTTCTCAAAATAAAAATGAAATTTGAATATTAATTACGTAACTTTTTATATAAAAAAATATATTTTATATAAAAGAGATAGTATGCAAGAGTATAAAAAAAAGAGATAATATGGAAAGAGTATAAAAATATTTATACGATTATAATATTTATAAAAGTATAAATATTTTATAGGAGTATAAAAATATTTTGTATAAAAAAACATTTAAATATATTTCTCTTGCGAAAATATTCCCATATTTGCGATCATAATTTCATTTCTGAGGTTTATATATCTTTCAATTGACAATAATAATAATAATAACAATATATATATTTAAAATTGAGATAATGGTATTTATTTTATTAATTTATAATTTTGGCGACAAAATACAATATGGTAGAATCAATGAGATATTAGAATTGCAAATGAATAATAAAATTACGTCCGTTTATACGTTTATATACGTTAAATTTCACAGAAGTTCAAAACATAATTAAATACAGATTATACACGCTTACAATAAGTACATATAAACTAAACAGAATATTCAGTCAATATCTGTTAAAATACATATTACAACTTATACTACATGACTTTCATTTTCTATAAATATTTCATCTATAAAATAGAAACTGATACATAACTTATAAATATATAATAATTTAAAAATATGCATTATTTCCGTTTGACTGTGAAATTTATGATTTATTCTTGCCTTAATCAAACATAGAGTAACATACTTGTTATACTGACCGTGCTTCAAATTAAGTACTTTACTAAGTCTTTAAATTATGGCACACAAACTGTGAAACCAGATTTACAAGCAAGTTAACGAAAATTGTATTGCATTCAATCATAAATTATTCATGCAAAGTGCGTTAACAAACGAATTACAGTGACCTTTTGTAAAGCGCCATCTCAAATTATATCGCGATATGTTTCTTTAATTGTTGTATATATTCGTAAATAAATATGATTATGGCAATATATATAAAGCTAAACTTCCATAGTACGAAGAGTATCGTTATATAGTTCACTTCTACATCCAAGGAAAATTTATATATTTCGTTATAATTATAAAATGTAAAATTTCTCTTACTACTATTATAACAATTTATTTTTTTTCTTTTATAGTTACAACATTTGGTAAAATTTACTTTTATTTATTTATTGTTGTAGCACTATAATATATTTTCTAGCTACTAGCATAGTTCGTGATTGTAATAGGCGCAAAAGTCATCTTTTTGGTTATTCATGTAGAAAAGATGGTGGTGACAGCAGCCTCTGTTCGTCAACAACTGACGAATTTAGCATATTCCGGAGGATCTCATAAAGATCAAGCAGAAAAGTAAGCTTGTTAAATGGCTTATAAAGTATGTTTTTGGAAATATGTCATACAAATGATGATACTTACAGGTATCGAGGGATTTTGGACTCAATACTATTATCGTCCAGCGAAGAAGCGATGGATGCTTTGAAAATATTCATTGAAGCAAGTATGTTACGTTTTTTTCATAAAAAGAAGAAAAATATAATTTTCTACTATTTAATAGTAACTATTACAAATATTTAACATATATATGTATATATATATATCAAAGTGTTCTAAATTCATGACTTTCTGTACATACATAATAATTTATTAAATTAAACGTCATATCCTCGCGGTTTTTTTACTTAATTTTTTAAAGGTTTTTATGTAAATATCTATATGTCTCCTTTCTTTTAAGTTTTAGATAATTTTAATCTGTATCCAATGTTTTCTTAGTATGTAATACAATGACAAATACTTTTTGTTTTACAGTTGTAAATGAATATGTAAGTTTGGTCATTTCGAGACAAGTTTTAACAGATGTCAGTAATCGATTATTACTTTTACCTGATGAAGTATCAATGGCAATTTCACATTATACATTAGACAAGGTAAGCTTTTATATATTAGATGAATATATTAAATATAATAAAAGGTTATTTATTAATGCTTTAGATACAACCAAGAGTGATCTCATTTGAAGAACAAGTCGCTAGTATAAGGCAACACTTAGCAAAGATCTATGAACGTAATCAAAATTGGAGAGAAGCGGCTAATGTTTTAGTTGGAATACCATTAGAAACAGGGCAAAAGTAAATATAAAAGTTATTTTTACACACTACTAATTCCGATTGTTTGATGTAATTATTATATTTATCCACAGGCAATATACAGTTGATTACAAGCTTGAAACTTATCTTAAAATTGCACGATTGTACTTAGAAGATGATGATCCAGTACAAGCTGAAGCATTTATCAATAGGGCATCTCTTTTACAGGTAAACAGTATTTAAATTTATTTACACAATATATAACTATTACACCTTAAAAAATAAATTTATTTTATGCATCTTCAGGCTGAGTCAAAAAATGAACAGTTACAAATTTACTATAAAGTTTGTTATGCCAGAGTATTAGATTATAGAAGAAAATTTATAGAAGCAGCTCAAAGATACAATGAATTATCATATAGATCTATTATCCATGAAGATGAACGTATGACTGCACTTAGGAATGCATTAATTTGTACAGTATTAGCTTCTGCAGGTAAGGATTTATCTTATATTCTTTATTTTGGAAACAATGTATGAACTTCATACTAACACTAGGTCAACAAAGAAGTCGTATGTTAGCCACATTATTTAAAGATGAGCGTTGTCAACAACTTCCTGCTTATTCAATTCTTGAGAAAATGTATTTGGATCGTATTATTCGACGTTCCGAATTACAAGAATTTGAAGCCTTATTACAACCTCATCAGAAAGCAAGTACAATTGATGGATTGGGATCAACCATTCTTGACCGTGCCGTTATAGAACATAACTTATTATCTGCTAGTAAATTATATAATAACATAACGTTTGAAGAATTGGGTGCTTTGTTAGAAATTCCACCAACGAAAGCAGAAAAAATTGCTAGTCAAATGATCACAGAAGGTCGAATGAATGGATACATTGATCAAATTGATTCTATTGTTCATTTTGAAAGTAAGTTGTAATTATTAAGTTTTATGAATTCAATATAAATATTTTCTAACAATGATTTACTTTTTTATGTAGCACGTGAAACCTTACCAACGTGGGATAAACAAATACAATCACTTTGTTATCAGGTAAACCAAATAATAGAAAAAATTGCTCAAACTGAACCAGAATGGATAGCAAAAGCAATGGAAGATCAGATGGTGCATTAATATAAATTTTTTTAATATTAAATAAACATTCGTACACACAGATCGAAACAAAAACATTAAACATTTGATACATAAACTAAAAATTTGAAGTCAATAAAGATTATTGTGATTGTACAATGATCTTTATGCATTGCAAGTAATATAACATGCTCGTTAAATTTTATTTTAATATGCACGAAATTAATTTCTATATTATTAATAAATATTGATTTTTCATAATAAAAATAAAAATATCAAAATTTATGAAATACTTCACAATTTTGGTTTATAGTTATAATTATTTTATAAAATTCAACAATATAATAAGTATAAAGTGCGCAAAACAATTTTATTAATTAAGCACACTTAAAAAGTTATTTGTTTAACGTTCGTTTGTGACAGTTATAAAATTCACGCAAACCATACTTCAGCTGAGGGAATATTGTAATTGTCTCGTGTAAATAAAGCATTCACACTGCACATAAAATAAAATTTTCTTTATTTTATGAACTAATCAAAGCTTCATTTAGATTTTGCTGAATATTTAACAACTGTTGATGTATAGGAGAATAAAATTGTATGTGTACAAACCTCTTATGTATTATAACTTTGCTACACAAAACAAAACTGTGGAATTATTTATAACTAAAAATATTTATTATTATATACTATTTCAGAAATGTAAAATCTTCATGTAAGACATCAGACTAAATTATTGGAATCTTCGTGATCAAACATACATTTCTCAATAGATTTCAACCTTAAAATAGCCACACTGGCAGTACTGTTTTGTATTGATTATTCAGGTAGGAATGAATGTTGTTACATCTCATAAATGAAAAATCTATACTTGATATTTGACATTATTTAATCTCAAGTCCCTGTACGTAGTTGTTTATTAAGTGCAGATATTTTTACAATAAATTCGACTATTAACATCATTTGTGTAACTATGAGAATGTATGTGGAGCATTATATTATGTGTTATTTTGAAATCAACCATAGAGCTTGTAATTATTTCGTAACTTGGTAACATTTATTACTGAGTTGAAAAATATATTTCCAGAAATGTTTAAATACACTTTTTTTCTAATTTAATTTTATTCGTATGTGTAATCAACATTACTCCGTAACTATATTTTGTATAATTAGTTCAGAGTAATTAACATTTGATTTTATTAAACTGCTTGTTCATGAGGAACTGTTGACAAGCTGCATCATTTTTATAAAATATGAGAGAATCATAGAAGAAAAAATAGAACACTTCTATTTTAGTTAAGAATTTGTAAATCGTATTGTTCATGATAAGATATTGTTACCATACCATGTTTATACGTGGCATCTATTTTGGGACAAACCTATCTATATGTTTATAGGCAATACTTTGAAGCATGTACTGTGATACTGTCTTTATGACACAAAGGCCATGAAATGACCTTGAAATTAGTCAAGTCCTTTTGTGTCTGATTCATGTTTAAGCTTGAAGATCTAATGCAAGACCAATCTTGTGACCGCCAGAGCCAAAGTTCTTTCCATCAATATTTGTAGAAAGTGTTAAAGTTACACCTAAATATATTAAAGAATATGTACATCAAATATTGAAATATTTTTTATAAATAAAATGTATACAGTAAATAATTATCAATAATCAATTTGATTTAATGGATATATTAGAATGATTGATGAAAACATATAATATCAAATATAATTCTGTTACTCTACCATAAGTCTTTTACTAGAGTAACATTTTGTATAATAAACATCACTTACCATCACGTAATTTTTGTTGATATCCTAAACCAACTTGAAGATTAGAATTAACTTTAGCTCTGATAGATGCATCTGTATCAAGGTTATATTTTGTAGCAATTCCAAATTGTGTCACATTGTTACTTGAATTCCACTCCAGATTAATTGCACCTTCTAATTCTGGTTTTACTTTATGGTAAATGAGGCCACTAAAGTCACAGCCATTATTTCTGCAAAATCCACAGCAGGATATTAAAGAACTTCATCATTAAATTATCTTTTCTCAATATTTATAACAATTATACATACACTGCTGCATGAAGAGTAAAGTCAGATGCTTTGTATCCAAGTGCAAAATTATTTTTTGTCAGTTTGTTTCTCTGCGTATCAAAGCAAGCCTGATATCCAGCCAACCAACCTAAAATTTAATCATTGCATCATATGACATAACAAATTTTATTTAATCTATTTTATTATATCATAATCTTACATCATTTTTTCTGGAATAACAGGATACTGAGAATAAAAAGGAGAAGGACTTGAATGGAAATTACAAGAAATCACATGGGAGCAACAATATAACTATTAAATATTTAATTTTTCAAGTTCAGTACTAAAAATAGAAAATGATATAATATTACATACTAATATAAATAACAAAAATCTATACCATAACTTAAGAATATCTTTTCTTTACCTTGATATCCTACAACAGTTGATGCATTTACCAAAGGACCAGCAGAAAGACTAAGATCAAAATCAGCATTGGCAGATACATTATCATGTTTGTATGAAGTCTTTAGTTTTCCAGTCTTGGTCCTACAACAAAACAATTATATGTTTCTCTGATTATGCATTAAAATAATATTTTAAATTATTTCACTTTAAATAAATATTAATATAAATACAATATAAATATCAATAAATAAGGTATTTTACCCTGTTTGTGGAGAAAAGGTACAGCCATAACCAAGAGTAAGACCTTTGAGCAATTTATCGGCAAAAGTAACATCAGTAGCAAGTGTATTATCAGTATTCCACTTTTCACTAAATTTTAATCCGTAGTCACTGATACTATATTTAGTTTCTAAAGTACCAAATACTTTTCCACTATCTTGATTAGATACTCCACCACTGGAGAATTCTACACCAGACTTAGTTTTTGTTTTTACATCTAATTTGATTAAACCAAAATGATATCCACTGGAAAATAAGTCACGAGCACTTTTGCCTAAATCACCATATGTTGGTGGTGCCATGATCTATGTAAAAATATTAAATAATTACATAAAATTAAATGTTTTGATTAACGATTAGTGTATATAATCCAAACAATATTTTTATTTCTTTTTATTTTAGCAAAAACAGTATATTTTTACTCATATATGAGCAAAAATTATATTTTTAAAAAAATATATATTTACACTTGAGATGCATAATATTAAAGGACTAAAATGATAATGATATCTAATCTGAATAAGATAAGTAATCTAAAAACTTCAAATCTCATAATCAATAAAAGGACATGTCTATTGTAATTAATTTACAGTTATATTTTTAAATTACAAAATGAATAAAAAATGAGATCTAGTTAATGATAGATTGCCAACAATGTATCGCGTAAGTGTCGCAAATTTCTCTCAAAATTGTTTAATATGTATTTCGTATATTTAATACGTATAATAGAAAAATAAATATCAAATTAATTATATATTTTCTGACAAAAATTCCAATACGAATAATAAATTATAGAATGAAAAGTTGTTATTATTAGAAAAAAAATAGAAAATATGTTAAGTAACAATATGTAATTAATTTAACAATAATATAGAGCAAAAATGGAGTGATATTGACCTGTCTTGGTATTACATAAGGAGTAAATCAGTGATTTCCAATTTTCAAAAGTGAATTGAATTTTATACTGTCACACACGAAATCGTCCAATAAAAACAATGTGACAAATAGGATCACAAAGAAAAGTTCAACGCGTTCAAAATTCATAGATTTGCAAAATTAATAAGAATAATTTATAACACTGCCAGACGACAGTCCAACGACATTGCTAGCAATTCATGCCGGCTTTGCAAATATTTAATTTCTTTTACGCATACCGGCGCGGTCTGTGCACGTGAACAAAAAATTTGACTTAAATTTACGTTGTACGATTGACGAAATTCATTTGTACTTACTTATGTTCTATGTTATAATACACAAGTGCAGAAAACTGCGTGACTTCGACTTGGAATTGCGTACGTGAGACGATATACGAACTGGGAGAGGAAAATGGAACCTGCGCGCAACTATGCTTGCGCATGCGCAGAATACTCTCGAAACAAATTATAGTCTATTTTTATGTAAAAATTTTAATAAAATACATGGAATAAAATCACATTGTATAGACAGAATGATATTTCTCTTCATTAAACGAGATATACTATGCAATTTAATTTTCATATTGATTTACCATTTAAATATTACGTAACCTTGAAGATCTTGCTCATAGGCGTGGGTTTTATATACATCTTCCATTTATTGAGCGTTCAGTAAAAGATAAATAAATGGAAAAATATTTATCACTCTAAAAAGTATATAAGCCACATATCCAATTCATGTCATTATCAAGTCTCAATAAATCACCAACCAATAATAAATTATTTCTTTACTGCTAAAAATTATGTAGCTGTTATATCTCTCTTTTTATTAGTAAATAAAATTCAATGAACAGGTTACTATTATAAATTGTCTACGACTACGACTATGTTAATTTTAAACGTACCCTTAAACATGTATTATATTTTACAATTAGTGTAGTTAATACATCGAAGAAAGGAAAACATTTGTAATTTCTCTTTTTTTTTCTTTGCTTGAAATCAAATTAATTCAAAAACCAGAACAAAGAGACGAAATTAATAGAATTTGTTTCAATCTTTAGTGTATATAATAACAATTATATATCAAATTAGTTATCCAAAAATATCTACTGTTCTAGAACTTTCGTTAATACGTCAATCTTCAAATTTCTTCTGTCTCTATTCAAAAGGTTGCTCACTGAATTCATATTCTTCTTTCTCTTCCGTAGAAAATCGTATCAATAATGCAGTGAAAAAAATCATTGGAATATACACGAATTATATGTTTGTATATCTCTTATGTTTTGACCATCTCGTAAAATTGTCGAAGTAATTAAAACTGCATATTTCAGGATCCTAAAATAGAAATAGTTGCTCGATGCAGAGTATGTATGTATGTATGTAGCTACTGAGAACCTACGTGAACCGAGACTCTTCCCGAAAGACGATGGTGAACGATCTAGATTATACTTTGGCAAACCCCTTCGTATATTTTTAATAAGGCGATTGTATATATAAACGTCCGTACGAAATTAATTTTCAGTCTGTTTGTATTCTTCTCCTGCTGTAGATCGTGTGATTCAAACGCAAAGGAAGAAAGCGTACATATACAAACGAATTGGGAGATATTGTTTTGGTACCAATATTGATTGATTGTTGATCAACCATGTCTCAGAAAAGCTCGGTATGTTTAAAATTTAATTATTAAAATCTGCTACATTTTTTTACTGATTCGCTTATTTACACATATTTACCGTTTTATTTACTAACGTAAATACGTCAATAATATATTGTTGATTAAAAGATGTTGCAATTATACCATATAATGTTAAAATTCAATATGAATTTAATATATTCAAATTTCGTATGACATTCCTATAAGTAAAACAAGTATTCACTGGTCGTTGATTGATTAAAAAGTAACGAAGGAGTAGTTTATAATACGAAACTATCTACCGTGTCTTACGAAATCGATGTATCAAATTGATTTGTTTGCATATGTATATTGCTATACATGTACAGCCTACAATGATCTTATTTTTCACATTTATGCATTTATTGCATGAAAATTATTTATATTAGGAATGAAAGCAATAATCAAAAATTTTCAACTACAAATCAGTTTTTCAATGATATAAAAATAGTACAATATATATAAATTATTAATTTTTTTTATTAGAAAGCATCAGCGGAGAAAAACGCGGCGACATACAAAATTCTTCAGAATGCTAAAGTAGGGAGGTAAGAAACTATTTTTCTTCTTAAACATAGTAGAATGCACACTTCTCAAACATAGTAGAAACTTTAATATTACATATTATGTTACATTACAATTTAAATGCACATCGTTTGAAATTTTTGAAATACTATTTTCCAGATACATGGTAGCTAACAGAGAGTTGGAGGCAGGCGAAGAAATTGTCACAGAAATGCCTTTTATAGTCGGACCAAAGGCATTCTCGTACTCTTTGTGTCTTTCCTGTTATGCATCGTGGCCTCCATCACTGTACGATAAACCTCTTTGCTCAAAGTGCGGCTGGCCTGTATGTTCGGAAAATTGTGAAAACCAACCGCAACACAAGGATTACGAATGTCAGGTAAAAATCATAAGAGCATTAAAAAAAAGCAATTAGTACATTCTAAACTACCTTCCACTTTCTACAATTAACACTTGCTTTCGAATAATTTTCATATGCTGCAATCGGAAGTGGAACCTTTGCTAACGGTGTATGGCTAATTTGCACTACATCATAAAATATAAGAGACGAAAAAAGAATTGTTAAAAATAAAAAATGAAAGTGTAAAAATATTAAAAAACGTGCGTGTTAAAGATATGGTAAATATTTACATATCTTGTTCGTAGGTATTTGTACAAGCCAAAGAGAAATTCAATGTGCAAGCTGTTTTCGAAGAGAACGAAAATGGAATGCCGCAATTGGAATGTATAACTCCGTTAAGATTGCTTCTAGAATCAGAGAGAAATTCTGAAAGGTGGAACAACGAAGTAAAAGACATGGAAGCTCATAATAAAATAAGAAGTGAGAAAATGCAGTGGCAATTGAATCACGTCAATATAGTACTATACATAAGGAACCAACTTAAATTAAACAGGTAAACACTTCGTGAGAGAAATAATCATACCTTTATTTTCAATTTTTTATCTTATTTCATTGTAGATTCTCAGAAGAACAAATTCATACAGCTTGTGGAATTCTGGAAATCAATGCTTTCGAGATTCGAACAGCAAATGGATGTACCGCGAGAGCACTTTATCCAATAGTGGCTCTGATGAACCATTCGTGTGTCTCAAACACATGTCACAGTATTTCACCGACTGATTATAGGTAAAATGACAATTACTTGAATTCAATAATAAGTCACGATGCCGTTTAATAGTTAATGGAATTCTTATAGAATTCTTATTTTGTTTACAGAATACGATTACGTACTACACTGAAAATTCCTGCTGGTGGTGAACTTTACGGACGTTACACGCATTCGCTACTTCCTACGATGTTGAGAAGAGAACAACTTCTCGAAACAAAATATTTCGCCTGTGCCTGTCCAAGATGTTCAGATCCTACCGAACTTGGAACACATATGTCTACGTTGAAATGCAATAAGTGTGATAACGGGATTATATTATCTTTAGATTCTTTGGGTAAATCGTACAGTTGTCTCGCTAACGATCTCATCTCATATATATTCGTCTAAGAACATACAATAAGTAATTGTAATCGGAATTTTCGATTGATTATAAATTTATATTATAGATCCAGAAAGTTCATGGAAATGTACTTATTGTAACTTTATGACGACTGGAGCAGCCGTTCGAAAAGTATTGCTGATCATACAAGAATCAGTGAATGCAGTGGAGATCATTAGCGGTGCTGAGGGAGCTGACGCTATTCAAGCGAGGGAGACAGTGATAAAAAAATATCGTTCAGCTCTACATCCCCGACATGCTTTCCTCACAACATTGAGGTAAATCTAATTTTTTAAATAATAATAATTAGATTACGGATCTTTGTGTAACTTTAGATTTTAATGAACCATTAAAAAAATAAAAAGAGCCTAAGTTGAAATTCATTCCGCCACTAAATATTACATTAACAAGTACTCTATTCTCGATATTTTATATGCTTTTATATATTGTATATATTCTCTGCGTTTTACTATCCTCAGATTTAAATGCATAAAAATCTGCAATCTACTAATAATTAATGTGTATAATCAATATGGATGAAAAGATTTATTTTATCAGTATTAATAAATTTGTAGAAAATTTAATAGAAAATATAAATAATCCATGAATTTGACTTTGCAGATATTCGTTGTCACAAATGTATGGTCGTGTGGACGAATATCTCTTAGATGATTTACCCGATATTGTATTAGAACACAAAATCGATATGTGTAGGTTATTACTTCAAGTCTTCGACGTCATAGAACCTGGCTATTCTCGTATAAGAGGTAAAGATTTATTTAATTATCTATCACTCGTCGTTTAATACTACAGTTTGTTTCCTGAGATATTTTTACTGAACGCTTTATCAATGAATGTTATTAATATTTGATCTTTATCAAAGGAATGACCTTGTACGAACTCCATGCCCCTTTACTTTTTACCGCTAAAACATTGTGGAATGCCGGAGTAATCGATGAAGCCATCCTAAAATCGAAAATGATAGATGCTTCTACCATCTTGAAGGAAGCTGCATTAATTTTGTGCTTAGAACCACCAGATACATCAGAGGGTAAAATAGGCATCGCCGCTAAAGAATCTCTGGCTGAACTCGAAGAATCGATAAACAATTTGTAAATATTTATTATAAATATATCAAACTTTGTATTTCTTTGTTAATAAAGTACAATACAATTCTGTACCTAATGAACGTATACGAAAATAATTAAACTTGTCTTGTTAAGAACTCGTTATCGTTATGTTGACAATATTTGAAAATATAAATGATATAATCAGTTTTAACGTAACATAGAGGAACCAAAATAGAAAATAAAAAAATTGTCTCTAATTTTTCAAATCTTCCCTACCCCAAATCTTCAAATTTTTTATGATCTTATCCTAATCTTTTTTAATCTTAGATCGCTAACGTTTCATTTAAATTTATTAACATTCAAATTTCTCAGGAGATCTAATTAACATTTTATCAGAAAATTATTAATAGAAAACGGTCTATTTAAAATACGAATAGGACGTTGCTGTTTGTAATGTAATGTCTACGCATTGTTTTGTTGTGAATACTTCACTACTTAAGCACGCGCGAACACTACAACTTCTAATAATATCAAGTGTATTAAAGGACAGACGGCTTCCGATATAACTTTCTGTATTTCAATCAGTTACGAATTGTAGGCAATGCATAATATTGTCAAACTTTCGTTAATTTCGCACGAGACACGTATTTCATTCGAGTAATTGACGAATATAGCTCGCTTAATATACCACGATGGGAGAAACATCAAAAAGCACTGCAGTTCCCACGTTGAAATATAAAGTTTGTTATTCAGACAAATTGGGCAGGTATAAACATAAACGTATTGTGAAACGTTATTATTAACTCTATATAACAATCTATGTAACTCTATGTAACAATCTGTATCGAAAGATATTGAAATCGATAGGATCTATTATTCTGGAAATATCATGAATTATATTTAATCTCAATTAAAAAACAAATGTGATGGTTTCGATTTTTTTAATAATTTGAATTAAAATTTTATATATCACATTATTTTGAAATGCGTATCTGATACATCGTCTTCTTTTAGATATTTACAGGCAGCAACGGATTTACAGCCAGGCGAAGTGATATTTCGAGAAGAACCGATTATTGTTGGACCATTGGTTATCAATAAACATCCGGTATGCTTCGCATGTATGAATCTCTTGCAACTATATGAAGAAGAAGATCATTATTTTTGTACGAAATGCAACGTCGCTCCTCTGTGTGGTAGTGCTTGCGAGGTACGTGCAAAAATAAATGATATGTTGTCAATGCACTCAAATTTTATCTTCAGTTATTCCTTTTAACTCAATAGAGCGAACATTATTTTGTTTGTTAAACATAGGTACATTACTTTATTAAGCGATATCATTTGTCATTAATAATTAACATTTCAGGAACGCTCGATACATCATACACCGGACGAATGTGAACTCTTCCGAACTACTGAAGACATAGCGAAGAAAAATTTACATCATATTCTCAAATATATTAACGGTATATTATTGATTATAAGATTTTGGCTCTTACAAAAAAGAGATCCGGAATTATGGGAACGAGCCAGATCTATGGAAGCTCATTTAGAGAAAAGAAGAGGCACAACAGAGTGGAAAGACAGAGAAATGAATATTATAAATGTAAGTGAAATAAAGAAATTAACAAAAAAGAGTTCTTATAATAATATTTCTTGTTTTGAATAGGTTATGAAATCACTTAATTTAGTTCCTCATGACGATCCATCTGTTTCGGAAGTTCTTCAACTAATGTGCGCAATTATAGATGTTAATTCTATCGAGCTTAGGCCTCCAGGAAATATAGAGAGAGTTTATTTACAAGGTTTATTTGCGGACACCTCTTTGCTCTCTCACGACTGCAGAGGAAACCTTCATCTAACTATGGATAGCAAATTTAAGCTAACTGTATATGCCAGTGTACCAATTAAAGAAGGCGATATCATTTGCTTTAGTTATACTTCGCCTTTTTTGGTTTGTTTATTCGTTTATAAAATTTTTATATTACAAAATCCTATGTGTAGAGAACTTGAAACTCATTTAAAATGTTACACTATTTGTATTATTATATATTATATTCTTATATGAAGCTTCTAATTATCAGAAATAGCAAAGTTGTACAGTTGCACAATTTTTTTATTAATGATTTTGTTTATATTTTATATATTATTTCATTACTAGGGAACATTATCTCGGAGACTACATTTAAGAATGACAAAATATTTCGATTGCAATTGCTCAGTGTGTAGAGAGCCATATGAATTGGGATCATATGTTAGCGCTATTTTGTGTCCACGATGCAGAAAAGGTTACTTGGGAATGGAAGATCCTTTGGTAGAGTTTCCATACGAAAAGAAATGGAAATGCAACAATTGCGAACACCACATGGCAGGATATCTTGTCAAAACCACTTTAAATCTATGCAAATTATTGGTCAAAGAAGACATTAGGGATGCTAAAGTTCGTATATAATAGAATTGTGATAATTGCACATTATTGAACGTCTATTCAATTTGCATTTATTGGTTTGTAATAATCAAGGAGCTAGAGAGTTTAAGGAGGAAATTATTGAGAACTCTCCATCGAAATCATTATTACATACTAGAGGTGAAGCAAAAGTTGTTGGCTATTTATAGATTCGAAGTGACAAGGCCAAATCCAAATAAAAGATTTCTGGAGAATATGTTGAGTATATGTAAAGAAATGTACGAATTGCTGGAAGTTGTTGAACCAGGAATATCTCGATATAAAGGTATTTTTAACCAATAATTTATTCGAATTACATAATAAAATATAGCAATGAAAACTGATTTATTCGAATTTTAATTCTGCAATAGTGTTCTGCATAATATGTTTGAGTGCTAATTTAATATAGTATTATTTACATTAAATATTAATAAAGTTAATATAAAATGTCGCCTATTAAAAAAAATATTTTTTAGCAATAACGCTATTCGAATTGCACTTAGCAATAGTAGCGTTAGCGCATAAAGAGTATTATAGACAAGAAATTTCGGCAATAGAATTTGCTTCGCGCCTTGAAGAAGGCGCAAGTACATTGAAGAAGTCCCTAACTATGCTCCTTTTGGAGCCACTGGACACTGCAGAAGGGAGATTGGCTAAAAAAGGTTTAGAAAAATTAAAGACACTAAATGAGACTATAAATAACGTTAAGGCTGTGACTGAATTTGCACAACTTACTATTCGTGGAAGAAGAAAATTACAGAAAAATAAATAAAGGAAAACAAATAGACAATGGATATGAAGTATCTTTCATCATTAACAATGATGATTATTACACAATATTAATTTTTTTTTCATTATGTGACAATGTACATAAAACAATATTAGTAATTTAAATAAGAAAAATTTTTAATGATTTCATACTATTTCGAACATTATATGTATATAACTCTAGTGATCAAAAATGTCACTATATTAATCCAATAGTATCGCAGAATAAATTATATCATTCTTATTTCAAGTTTTATTAATGGTTTTTAAATTATTTTTAATGATATTGAGAATAATTTAGAATTGTCAATTACCATTTTCTTATAAAAAATTTTCCCCACCCGTTAGGATTGTTCTATTTTAATGATTATAAATTTCTGTTAATCTTGAATAATATTAAAATGTGTGACATTCATAGCATGTACGTTTGTGAAAGTATATATGTCTTTTTAAATAAAACTTTAAAAAATTGAGTTCATTATTTAATAGAATATGAGCAAAAGATTTAATTTATAATAAAAACTAGTACGCCAACTGAAACAACATAGTTGGTTAGAACATAAAATATTCAACTTTTACAGATCGAAAATTTAAATTTACAAAATTTATTTATTTTTTAAAATATTTGCTGTCGAACACAGGTAATATTCAAAAGATTTACAAAATTTTATTATACATACATATATACTAGATATAACCTCTATGAGAGAAGTACAAATAAAACAAATAAACAAATCATTGATGTTTTATAATAAATATTATTGTTATATATAATACAAAAATTAATAAAATGTAGTTGCAATAAATATATAAATATATATATCAGATTATTAATTTCTTTAATTTATACAACAAAGAATTTTGGTATTTTAGCAAATAAATAACATGTTTGACCAAGGCATTATTGGAATATGCTTTTGTATTTGCTTGGCAATAGTTTTCAATTTTTCTTTACATCGTATAGAAGAAGGTCATGTTGGTGTTTATTTTAGAGTAAGTAATTAATAGAATAGAGTAAGTAATAAATACATTATAATATAATTTATAACACACACATTTTTATTGAATGATATAGGGTGGAGCGTTATTGCCTCAAGTCAGCAATCCTGGATTTCATATGATGATACCCTTATTAACAACATATCGCTCTGTCCAAGTTACATTACAGACAGATGAAGTAAAGAATGTTCCATGTGGAACAAGTGGTGGTGTAATGATCTATTTTGATCGTATAGAAGTTGTAAATATATTAGATGCAAACAGTGGTAAAACTTTTATTAATCACATGTATTAAACTATAAAAAAACTGCAAATTTTAATGCAATTTCAAATTTTTATGGATACAATTAAAGAAATATAATTGAAGAGGAGAATTGTTTCCACTATTAAATATTATAACAAATACTTTACATTAGATATTTCATATATTTTTACAATTTACATTCATTCTGCAGATTTTTATATTTCTATATTTCTAAATTTCTTATAAATGCATAAAGATCTGTAGTCTAACTATACTATAATTATTTATAATTATAATTATAACTATAATTATGAATTATTGCAACATTTTGTATTCATCTTCTTAATTATAGTTTATAACATGGTGAGAAACTTTACAGCAGATTATGATCAAACATTAATATTTAATAAAATTCACCATGAATTAAACCAATTTTGTTCTGTACACACATTGCACGAAGTATATATAGACTTGTTTGATCAAATTGATGAAAATCTGAAAACTGCTTTACAAAAGGACTTAAATGATTTAGCACCTGGTTTAAGTATTCATGCAGTTAGAGTCACTAAACCAAAAATTCCAGAAACTATCAGAAAAAATTATGAATTAATGTGAGTACAATATAAATTTAAGTTGATTAATAATTTTAAAAGGTTTAAACAATATTTTACTAATTATTACAGGGAAGCAGAAAAAACAAAACTTTTAATTTCAACACAGCATCAAAAAGTTGTTGAGAAAGATGCAGAGACTGATAGAAAAAAGGCTGTTATCGAAGCAGAAAAAGAGGCACAGGTAGCAAAGATACAGTATAATCAAAAAATTATGGAAAAAGAATCTCAACAGCAAATAGCAGCTATTGAGGATGAAATGCATTTAGCAAGAGAGAAAAGTCGTTCAGAGGCTGAATATTATCAAACAAAAATGCAGGCTGAAGCAAATAAACTTCTTCTTACTAAAGAATTTTTAGAATTAAAAAAATATGAAGCATTAGCACAGAATACAAAAGTATATTATGGTCAAGATATACCAAAAATGTTTATGTATGGAGGTTGTTCAAGTAATCTTAGTACAAATTAACATGTGGATATTTACAGAAAATAATAATAGAAATTAATGTTTTTTTTCTGATATTGAACGATAATATACATAAATTCTTGTATATAATTGTTATATTAACGATAATATTTTGATGATATGAACTTTCATTTTTAAAAGTAAGACTTAAGTATAATTTTCACAATCCATTAATTTATCCATTATAATTAATTATTGATATTTTCAATCATTATCGTTAATTTCTTATCAATTTTTATTAGAACAAATGAAATTTTCTAATAAAAATATTATTACAAATTATATTGATGCCAGATTACTGTATTATTTTGTATTATTTTGTAAAAGTATTTTGTAGTTCCTCTAAAATAAACAATCTGACATCACCTCAAATATTATAAAAACAAAATGTAAAGTAAAAATAAACTTCACACTTAAAAAAACAAATCATCATTTCTAATAAAACCAAATCATTAATACTAATTAAATATTAATACATCTCTAAAATCCGTAAATTAGACAGCAAACATACAAAAACTATAATGAATTTTCCAAATTTAAACTTTATTTCAAAATAATTTTTTATTACGGCAATTTAAATACGGTGCGTGCGCATTCTACGTTTATCATATGTCAATCTGTCAAAGCAACATTTATTAATCCTAACATTTAAGATTTTTACTAATTCCTAATAAATTTATGATTTGCTACACTGCTTATCAGAGTGAATATTAAAAATGACAGCAGTAAGTTTTACAATTACATTGCATTATTTTGTGAAAGATAGTATAATCTATATTTTAAGGTTATGTATAGATAGCACTGCAACACACATTTTATGTTACAATAATTAATTAACAATTCTTGTAGAATTTTGTGCGATGAATACAAATATGAAAACGATTTCATCCACCAATATCGACTTCTTTGAAGAATGCAAATTTTCGACTGAATTTTTTCTGTTTCAACAGTAAAAGTCACGCAAATATTTTTTACATAAGATGACTCTACAAATATTCTCACACATAATAATATATATTTATGCAACATTATAAACATTTAAATATGTTTAAAAGATTCTCAAAATAAACAGATCATCCGAAATATATTTGTACATATTTTTTAATTTGTCTTCAAAATTAAGGAGAAAATACAACTAGAACAGACAATAAAGCTTGTTCTTGTGGGAATTCTGAAAGAAAGTTAGAACATAGATTTCATTTGAAAATAGTTCTATGATATATAATATAATTCTATAATATGAAGTATTATCAATGGTCTTGAATATCAACAATTGCTTGATGTTCTTTTTAATACAATATAAGAGATTTATAGTCATGCAATTATGTTAACTTATTTTGCTATTACATTTATTGTTTATATATTATTTTATTCTAAAAAAAATAAATTTATATAATTAATATTAATTTAAATATTAGGATTTAATCCACAAAATAAAATATTTTGTACGTTAGATTGCTGAATGCAATGAAACATATTACACATAAAAAATTCTAAAAATACAATAATGAAATATTGTCTTTCAATTTATTATTTTTGTCATAAATAATTATATTTAATAAATACAATCCTCCAAATGAATAAATAAGATCTTCATTTATATTGAGAAGAAAATCAAGCTTGATGTTCAAAATCATTGCTAATACTTCATGTCTTTGCAAAACTATTTTACTTTCCCAATCGATTTTCTTCTAGATTCTTAGTTTTTAAAATAAATTGAAAAACATTCATAAAAATTAATACATTTTGAATGTCTTCTTCAGTTATTGTTTAAACATATTTAAATGTTTGTAATACTGTGAAAATATATATTATCATATTTGAAAAGGTCTGCAAAATTATTTTATATAAGAAACATTTATGCACTGGTTGAAACAAAAAATATTTGAAACTCAAAATTTGTATTTTTTTTCGAAATTCTTTCTTAAAAATTGGAGGATGATAAAAAAAACAAAGAAAGAAGTTTTCATATTTGTATTCAGCACAAGAATCACCTATTGAATGTTGTTATAATTTCTATTGTAATTTATGAAAGAATATAGTCAATTTTAAAATAATTATAAGATGTTTTTGAAAAATATATATTTCTGAATAATATATATATATATAGTATCATAATATAAAAATGTGTTATTAATTATCATTATTTATACCTTTATTTCTATTACTTTAGGAATTAAGAAAATTTCTTTATGGCCTTCTAAACAGTGTAGAAGGACTGCATAGTATATTGATAACAGATAGGGATGGAGTACCTGTTGTATCTGTAGCTGATGATACAACACCTGAATTAGCTATGAGAGCAAGTTTCTTATCAACATTTGGGATGGCAACAGATCAAGGAAGCAAATTAGGATTAGGAAAAAATAAAACAATTATATGCATGTATAGTAGTTATCAGGTAACAAAAATATGTTATGTTATTATTATTATTATTATTTTTCAGTAAATATAGAATTAACATATATGTGAATACTAATATAAATCTAATTAGTTATTTATTTTGTAGGTAGTTCAAATGAACAAATTACCTTTAGTAATTAGTTTTATTGCTAGTCATAACTGTAATACAGGTCATATCTTATCTTTGGAAAGTAAAATAGATCCAATCTTAAGTAATTTAAAAAATGCAGTAGTAGAAGCCTGATGGTTACCTGTTGTGCATTATGGGTGATAAATACCAACAGTTTGCAATTGAATTTGGGAAATACTTGAAAAGCTATTCTAAGATGATTTAAATAAATAATGGAGCCATTAGTGTATTTTTTCATTTAGAAAAAAGAATTATATTCTTTCATAATTATGTTTTCTTTTGTTAACATTTTTATATAATATTTTAAACACTTATTTTTTAAAAAAGAAAAATCTTAAGTCTTTTATAAAATGTAAAAAGAGAAAAGGACACATATTACAAATTTTTATAATAAATAGAAAAATCCCACAATCAGAAACATTTCAATATTCTCAAAATATATTTAAAGTATTTAAATTTTACATATATAAATAGTATAAATTTATGTAAAAAGAGTTGATATTAGAGTACATATTATATGTGTCAGTTAATATTCTTAAATACATTAGAATGTATCACTATTTTGTTATGTTACTTCAAACAAATACATAATTTTAAATCATGTGATAGAAATTTATAATTTATATATGCAGAAAAATATATTAGTTACAATTCATATATCAGTGGCTTACCCTCTAATCCATTGAGAATGTTTTGTGCTGCAGTAAAAGACATATCATTTCGTGTCTTCACAGTAGCACTGCCCAAATGAGGTATGACCACTACAATACATTTTATATTTGTTAATGTACATACAACTTTGCTATATATTTCTACAATTAACTAACATACAAATATTAAACATAAAAATAAAAATAAAAAGAGAATTTCTGTTAATAAAGATATCTAAAAAACAAAAAGTGTTAATTCATTTGATCCTTGATCCACATTTGTGTAATTAATAATACTCACCAGCATTAGAAATTTTAAGAAGTTCGTGATCGGGAGGTAACGGTTCAGGATCTGTAACGTCAAGACCCGCCGCAAAAATTATGTTATTTCGCAATGCTTTGATCAAAGCATTTGTCTTTACGATTTGTCCACGAGCAATGTTTACAAACACAGCGTTTTTTTTCATTTTATTAAAAGTATTATCATCAAACAATCCTCTAGTTTCATTATTTAACGGGGCAGAAACAATTACGAAATCACTTTGTTCAAGAAGATCGTCGAGAGACACAAAATGCGCTCCAAGTTCGTCACCTATTTAAGATAAAAATAAATATTTCGAAATACATATTTTATTTTTATGCATACTATGTAAATACCTGCTTTTTTACGAGAATGTCCAGTATAAACAAAACGAGCCACACTAAATCCTTTTAGTCGTTTAACAATAGCTTGTCCAATATTGCCCAAACCAACAATGCCAACTGTTGATCCTCTTAACTCTTGACCAAGTAACCACTGCAAATTTTTCATCACTTGCCCTCTAAATTTTCAAGAATTTTTGATATTATTATTATTATATATTTTCCATGAATAAAATTAATAAATATGTTTTTCTGAATTTTTAAATAAAATTGAATATTTAAAACAAAATTAAACATTAAACATTGTTCAAAATAAAATTTCTCGAATAGATGTACAATTTGAATTTAGACTAATTATATTTTTTAGAAATGAAAGAGCAAAAATTTTTTAATTACTGTTCAAGTTTTAAACGTCCTTCGTGAGTTCGTCTTGCTGCATTTAATGCCAGAAGTACTGCAATTTCTGCAACTGCATCTGACAAAACCATAGGGGTATGACCAACTTTAATACCTCTCCTTTTAATTTCGGGGACATCCAAATGATCATAACCAGCTGACATTGTTGAGACGACTTTTAAAGATGTTCCTATTTATATTAAAATAGTATTTTTTAATGTTTCTTTAAGTTTCGTTTATAAAAGAGTTTTGAAGTTACGAAAATATAATCGTCTGTGATATAATATTTGATATAATATCGTTATTTACGTAAACTGATTAATTTAACAAAAAAAAAAAGGAGAAAAAATAATAAATCTGAAATCTAGAATTAAATTATACTTATAATTACGAATACTGTTTCTTCTATTAATTAAGTTTTAAGTTTAAAAGCCTGAATTGATTAACATTGTTATCACTTATTTCAAAATTCCGCATAAAACATAATTCATCATATTATTAATAATTCAATATTTACCTGCATTATTAAGAAAATCGCTATTTATATTTAAATGATTAGTGACAAAGATTGCATCATGACCAGGAAGAACTTGCAATACATCTTCTTGACTAGGATTAGTCGTTTGAATGATTGTGACATCGCATCTGTCACAAAGAAATTAATTCCGAGTAAATTCATATTATATTATAAGAACCACTAAACATTCAGAATCAATATTAATCATTAATTTAGAATTAATAATTACGATTTTAATTGTTGCATAAAATTACGTTAAAATAATTGCAATATTACATGATAATAATGTCAGATCGATGAATTTTCATTTAATTTTACTTTTTCAACTTTTTTTTTATTATTACAAATAATTGAACATTAGTAAATAATCTTTCTCAAGAAATGTACTCACTTTGTCCGCAAAAGATCTATACCAGCTGATGGTACATCGTTGCTCGTAATTAACACACGTGATTTCATTGTTCTTCCCCGGCGTTCTGTCACAGTGACAAACACTCTGTAAACTGATAACAAGTAGTAACACTTTTCACATTATATAACACAATCTTAATTCTTGCGCAAGCGCAATTCAATCGAAAAACAACTGTATGCAGGAAACAGAATGTATTTTTGTTTCTTACGATAAACATTTTTTTTTATGATAAAATTATCGTCAAATGTATGTATTTATAATTTACTGATATAAAATCTGTCTCTTAGATAAATATATATAAAGAAAAAAAATTCAATTAATATAGAATTAAATAACATTATTTAACAATGGAATAATAACTTATCTAGCATATACAAAAATAAGAATTTAAATCATTATACATTGCAATGTAGTAATGTAATCCAATAAAAGGATATTGAAATATATATATACATTTACAGTATTTTATGGAAAAAGTAGCATTCATTCATCGAACGTATAATTTTCATAGTATTAATACACATGGAAATAGTATGAATCAAAATATGGCGCGACTATTTATTGGAAACTTACTTCTTCTATCATATGCTTCCCTATTCATTGGAGACGCTACTTTCTGCAAATGATAGACAAGTTAGTGCGTGTCTGTTAATTATGAAAGCTATTTTGTTCTCTAGTGTGATTACACGTTAATAGAATGATAAAAGATGTAATAATTAGTATGTTAAGATAATAGAACTACAATTCTACATAGTACATGAGAGAGAGTATAATGCATGCATATTGTAGTTCTTATCTTCATATATGTGTTTTCTTCATTAATAATATTAAGTTTTAGTTACTACAAATAACTTTTATCATCCAATATATGATAAATAATTCTAATAAAACATATAGCGAAATTAATGTTTTAAATAATAAATTAGAATTGATATGCATATAACTTATTAATAAATACTCACATGTAAAGTATTAATCTAATACTTATTAATAAATACTTACATTTGATCATTTTGTTGCAATTGTGCAGATTCTCGCTTGTTTTATCTATCGACGATTCGTTAAAAATCACTTCATAGATAATGTTAAAATAGATAATCTATTTAGATAAGAATCTTTATTTAAATAACATTATATAAAATGTTTATCTTATCTTTTTTATAAAATTAATTAAATACATATGTGCGTATTATTAATAAAGTAAATTTCAACTCCTTTAGTGATTTCAACATGTGAAGTATCAGGGAAAAATGAAGGAGTATCTACATCATATGTATATTATTTCACATATTGAATACACATTGTTGTGTAATATCCTCACTGTGCAACTATTCTATATTAACTAACTATATTAGTTCAGTTCGAATATACTAATGTACATGGATAAAAACACTAAAGAAAAAAAAAAAAAATGTTATATTTCGTCTTTATGCATTTTAAATAACAGAAGATATTCAACTATATGTAGTAAACAGAATTATCTTGAAATGTTAACCACGGTATCCTGTTTGACAGACTATTCAAACCATTTGTAAACCACTTATTTCCTTAACACTAGCTATTTATAACAATCGTATGAAACTTGTGAAAAGTTTTTATGAATTTTATAGTTACACTAATCAATAGTGTAATTTTCCTGAACATACATATAAAAAATATAAACTCACTATAAATTAATAAATATTGCTATAGTAGCTTGTATATCAATAAAAAGTTATTTACTAATTGATTAACTGATGAAAGTTATTTACTCATTGATTTTGATAATGTACAGTTATCTTAATATCGTGTCATTATTGATAATTTATCAATAATTATGTCATTGTACTCATTCCTAATGTAAAAGATACATTTAAATCATCCGTCATAATCTAATCTTAGTGTCGACGTCATGACCTCTTTCGTACTGGTACCAATATAACAAAAAAGATTAATATAAGTTACAATTGCACTTAATTTTAAGAACATTTCTTAATATTTTTCTTTTATAATGAGTACATTTAGTAAATATTATACATAAATTACATAAATTAGAAATATTGTATAGATAATTCTTGTACGTATTTTTCTATATATAATAAATGTGTGATTTCCTAAAATATTTTAATTTGACTGTTGGTAATAATACGGTTTTAAAAATATAAGTTTCAATTCGAGTCCAGAAACGACAATTCACTAGCAAGTAAAACAGACCGACAGAAACTCATTCGAATTACCATAACAGTGTATTTAAAATTTTCTTAACATTCTTTATTTTGTTTTGTAATTCGCGCCATGAATCTTTTTCATATTCATAAAAGAGGTTATAAAACATCACATACCTAATAACTCTAAAAGCATGGTTTACATTTAAGCCCAAATTTATTTATGCCGAAATAAAAAATACGAAAGAAATAGTGGATTTAAATACTAAAATATAAAATGAGGTGGATGACACGATATTTTACATTACCAATTTTACTTAGTTTATCTTTAACAAGTGTTAGTATTGCTGTATTATATGTATTATACAAAAAGGTAAGTTTAAAAGTTATTACAAATCTATATATTGATACTTCGTTTCAATCATTTTTTTAATTTAATAGGACGAAGAAGATATTAAATCTGGAAAAAGTCATGTTGAAATTTCAAAAGTGTATACAACAGAATATAAAGTACCTAAACAATTTGTACCTGCTGTTATTGGAAGGGGTGGTTCAGTGATAAAAGATGTACAAAATAAAACAGGAACACAAATTCATTTTGAAGAAGAGAACATTGAATGTACTGATCGTATTTGCATTATAAAAGGAGGCTATGAAGCTATACATTTAGCTGAAGAAATGATAAAATCTATAATTAAAAATCAGCCTATAATTGAAACATACGAAATGTTTATTCCACAGAAAGCAGGTGGGAAAATAATAGGGAAAGGCGGTGAAGTTATAAAACAAATGCAAACAAGCTCTGGTGCAAAAATCTTGATTGAACACGCCCGTAATCCACATGATTCAAGTATATTTACTTTATATAAATTTGTTATGTTTTATATTTGATTTTATTTTTTTTCAAATTTTAATAGCTACCAATATTTTATAGATTCTGAGAGAAAAATTATTATAAAAGGAACAACTAAACAAATTACTGCAGCTTTGACACAAATTCAAGATAAAGTTCGCGAAGAACAGGAAGCACGTGCAAAGATAGAGGCTTCTTCTGCTACAAGATTGCCTAGAGGAAAATTATCTCCTCGTAACACTCTTAATACATCTGAACAAGTTCAAAGCACTGAATCTTTACCAGGTGAATATGAAATATAAATAATATCTCCATTTGTGATATTACAATGTTTTATATATTTTATGTTTTTCTTTTTAGTTTCTGATGGTTTGATGGAAGTATATGTATCAGCAATGGAAAATCCTAGTCAGTTTTGGGTTCAAATTGTTGGTCCAGGAACTACAGCATTAGATAAATTAGTGTCTGAAATGAATACCTACTATGATAATGAAGAAAATTATGAAATGCATAGGTTGAAAAATGTAAATACTTTAATTGAACAATTAAATACTTTAATAAGGGTCAATATTTAAAAAATATCTTTGTATTATTATTTTATCTTCTCAGATAACAATTGGTCAAATGGTAGCAGCAAGATTCAGTTTTAATAAACAATGGTACAGAGCTGAAATTATTTCTACACCTGAAAATGATCAATGTGAAATTTTTTTTGTGGATTATGGAGACCGTGAAGTAGTTAATCTTGATTCCGTATTGGAACTTCGAACTGATTTTCTCCGCTTAAGATTACAAGCGGTCGAGTGTTCAATGGCTAATATTAAACCACCGTAAGTTAATTTTCAATTAAGTTAATAGAGCTAAGTATAAAAATATATTAAGACCCATAGAAATGTTCTTTATTAAAGTTATTTAGGTTGGAAAGACACATTTTTCAACAGTATTTTATAAGTGATCAAATTTTCTATAAAATCTGAATCATATCTTACATTGATTTCTCTTTTTGAAAATTAAAACTGTCTAATATTAAAATTTGTTACAACTCACAATTAATTAAGTTGCTTATATCTAAAAGATATCAATTGCTTAATTCACTATCATCCATGTTACTTGATCTTGAACTGCCAATACCAGCTTCACAAACTTCATTGAACAATTCTGGGTTCACTTGTTCCATCATTTTCCATGCCAAACTTTTGTTGAGTATCGTTATGTTTTCCTCACAATATGCTAAACTTGCTCTTTTAAGCGCATCACAGCCAAACTCGTCCGCAATTAAAAGTCTGCTCGCTATATTTTCTGGAGTTATCGTTTCGATAAGATTTCGTTCGCAGAGCTCCTTCAATCCTAAAAAAGAGTGTAATATATAACAGCATTGTTAGTCAGATTTCTAACAGATCAATTCCTCGATATTGTAACATATAATACCCTGTAAACAAAAGCGTTCAGCCAGAGGTAAAAGTTGTGGAGCGAAATTATCCAAATTATCAACGTGATCACTATATATATATCGCAATAATTCTTCGGTCATTTCTTTGCTCAGATCCAGCAATTCCAAAGAAAACATATAACGATCCTAAAATTTTGATACAAAATATTATCAAAAAATTGAAATATTGGATAAATATAATAACAAATGATACGGTACTCACTCGTGAAAGTAGCAAACTCAGAAGTTATTTCTATTATAGGAACTATTGTGTCACACAAAAAAGTTAATAAGCATAGAATACATTGTGATAGTAAGCATAAAATACATTGTGCTACAATAAACATACTGAAGTTTTGTATATAAAATTATTACACTTTTAAATACTGATCTTTACAACAAAGAGAATATTAATATCTTATTATTTATGTTAAGACTTCAATAGATATGTTATTAAAATATAGATTAATTATATCGTTTATACAATTTAAAACAAGTTAATTTGAACATTCTGTAATACTGGCACAGAATAACTTCTAACACGTACATTGGAACGTTTGTTTTCTTTATCGATTATATTTTCTTGCAATTCCGGTATATCTGCTATTTTATCTTCTGCGATATCTGATCTTGAGTTCTTTTTCTCGTTGAGATCTCTTAAAGGCAATATCATCTCAGCCAAAACGTTGCTTCGAGCAGCTAATATGCTGCTATGAACTGGAATTTCCATGTTGTTCAAACCTCCGCAGGTTAATTTCGTGTCTGCGCCACATGAATGCTTTAATAGTCTGGCCATATCCTGGAACACGTTAATTTATTGCTTGATCTTCTTTCTTTGAATTATTCTTTTAGTAAGTTTAGTAAAATAAACTGGATTGCCATAAAAAGAATATTTCGCTCAGATCTTTTATTAACGCTGTTTAAATGAGTTTCTATTATGCTGTTTAAACGAGGTTTTATCATACATAATCCCAAAAGTTATATACAAATCGTCATAAAGTGATTCCTCATAAAAGAAATAAGGAAATTTTGTAGAATGAAATTTGTTCATTCGAGACTTAGTTTTGGAAAGAATCAAGATCGGAAATTTATCAAATATATTTAAACTTGATAAATTGTAAACTAAATAGATATGAATAATCATCAGGAGTCTTTGTATGTGAAAATAAATTCAAAACAATTGGAAAATATGAAATAAATTTTTTACAAATATATAACTATATATTTTAATTAAACATATTCAGAAAAATGTTGCTTTGATTTATTTTTGCATAGAATAATCTCTTGTTTATTATTTATTTATATCCAATTTACAATTAATCAAATTTACATATATACTAAATGATGATCTCGAATAAGAGTCTATGTTACACTTATAACATTCTAAGATAACGAGATTTCAAGTTGTACTTCTTCTATAAGCGTTTCTTTTCTCCTATTTTATCTTTTTCTCTCCACTAAAACAATTTCCAGACACTGTAAAATTACTGTGAACTCAATTTATTCGAGGCACACTACTACTCACGTATTTAAACAAATTTCCTTTTATTGTTCAAGCAAAGCTTTGAACAGGAGGATCTTTATCTTTTTATGTGGAACTTCCGTACTCGCTCGTATATAACTTTTGATCGCACTACATATCTACTGAGAATACTTACCTGCGACAAGTTGTGTTTCTCGCTTTCATATTGGATTATCTGTATCTTAACCATTAACACCACCTCGCCGTTCTTCTTTAAATGCCTGTCGACGATGGACAAGTCCCTGTAGCCCAAGGAAATGATGTCCGTGTATGATTTCAGCTCAAGTATTGTCCTGCTAACGTGACAGTACTCCCAGTGTTTAACGTCGGCATTGAAAACTGCAAATTGAAATCGTATCTTCGCTTGTTCCGCTTCATCTACGGTGCAGTTCAACATGTTCAGGCACAATACCACTGGGTTTATCATTCTTTTGCCTGTTACCAAACAGCGGACCATTCTTTCTTTTAATAATAAAGTCAATATCGATGATTGTTTTCGAAAACAAAACGAAGAGAAATGGAAATAGAAAATGCGCATGATGAATTCCGAAATGCCACGATGAAATTAAAAACAACGCTCTGCGTTTCTTTTTCAGTTCGTTTTCGTTTTGAATCGAATGTAAATGAAGTTAAGCTTGGAAACTTTCACAATTGGATTTGTCAAGCCTGAGATTTTAAAAAAATATAATAGAATTTTACTTTGGCCGAGTCACAGCATTTCTCAAGTGACAAATTACAAAAAGTTCTCTGGCTCTTAAATAAATCCTCTTACGACTCAAGTTAAATTATTTCAAGTCTAATTGTATTTATTTACATTTTATGAAGTAACATTTCAATTGTAAATACAATGTCAAATCGAGAGAAAGATGATTTAATTTAGGAATGATGGAAACGATAGATTTATTATTGGTTCTTCTTACCATCAGGATTCTTCCAGAATCTGATGGACAAATTCCACGTGCTGTGAATACCATTCACATTGACATCAAATGATGGACTATCGATAAAACTTTTTTTTAAAATAGTCTTCTTGTAATTTGGAACGGACCATGTGTACTTGAACACGACGTCCGAAACTGCTGGCACCAGCAACTCCATTTTATCGTCGTTTTACGTAGACAGAAGATCCTGTAGTAATCAGGCAGTGATGTGACACGCAGTATGTTCCAGTTTTTACATGCAAAAATAAGCCAAATAATAAGAATAATATTTTTTTTTTTTTCATTAGAGCCTTCGAGTGAATCGAGTTTGAACATTTGTCAGATATACAGTAGACCTTTGAACGGTTCGAACAACTTAAAATGCGAGAAAATTCAAACATAAATTTGAAAATCGGACAGGGAGTCACGTAGCAGAGTTAAGTATCAGGCATGATACACGAAATTTATTATTCCTTTATTCGTTATTCAGTTGTTCAAGTTAAAATTAATGTGAAAGCTGTTTCTTTGTAATTTAAGTTTGTTCTATCATTATGTACCGATATAATCTGTAAATAGATGAGGTATTTTATATAAATAGGCACGAGTTTAACTCGAAAATCGAACAACTTGAAAGTCAAGCCGTTTCTTGGAACGGATTGCGTTTGTTAGAGGAATTCACTGTACTAATTTCGAACTAGGAGCGAATAAGGATGTTTAACGTACAAAAATAAATGAAAAATGTAGATTAAATTTTCTTTGTTTAAGGCTTCGTTTTCTAACAAAAAAAAAATAGATTTTATATGTGTTCCGTTAAAAATTAGTATCTCATACATGTATTTGATAAATTTTTGAAAGGTCTTATGAAAAAATTGTACTCTACATTTTTCATTTATTTTCCCGTGTGGAATAATCTTCTGTCGTTTAGTTACTTCTCTCCACTCTGGGATTAATTAATAATTAATAACTTAATAAAAAAGTTGACTTAACTTAAGAAATATTCAAAGTCGGTTTTCTCGAAAATTTTATTCTATATCTTCGGTTTATTTTTACACATAGAATCACAATCATCCGTAGAACACTTTATCGGAAAGTAAGAAACAATTCACATAGCTGAATTATTTGTATAATAGGAATTCTCTGATTTTATCTACCACTTGTGATATTTTTTATTCATAATCGATAATTGAATTTATTTTGGCACAAACTTAGTTAATCGTTGAGTGCATTCTAATATAAATGGAGTTCAAATGAATGAAAACGAAGAAGCGATTATTAAAGAATGTTGCCTAACAATAGAAGATTAGTAAGATACGATCTAATTAAGATAGGATAAGTTCTAATTCGTTTATTCGCTTTATTGATACAACAAAAATTTCAAAAATCAGAATTGTACAGAAACATATCTCTTTATCTGTTTAATTATTCAAGAAAGAATACTGTATATTTTCAGTCATCTACATACATATCAAAGACTAATTTTTACTAGCCTTATTATTTTTATTCTTCATTTTGTTACAATATGACTCTATTTGATTCTATATTTCTATTTTTATTCTGTGTATTATATTTTATTTTTATTTATTATCCACTTTTTTATCTTTATTATTCAATTTTAATTATTTTTCATTTTCATTGTTCTCATATTTTTCATTGCATTCTGCATTCATCTCGGCTCGCTTTCGTTTCGTAATTAATTTTCCATTTTCTCTACACAAACGAGGTGGTTCCCATGGTGTGGCATAATTGCGCGGCGCGTGATTACGATAAACCTTCATGCGAAAGTGCGCAAAACGTTCTGCTGATTGTTGGTTCCGTGCACCGGCAAACTTTGCTGTATAAATCGTAATTTGAACGTTTGAACACGCGTGTTTGGCAAACAGCCAATTTTCGATCTTAATTTACCTTTAATTTAAGGAATTCCTTGGTTACTTGGTACGTTTACTCTTTTGTAGTAACGCATTTGGCGGACAATCGAATACAAACAAAGAAACCGATCGTGTTCAATCCATCTTTGGAATGAAATTCAATGTAATTTGTAAGAAGTAGTAACTTGGGTACAATGTCACTTTGATATATTGTGAAGTAGAGAAATAAGATTATCATATTCACATGATATGAAAAGGTAATTTTATATGTATCTTGTGAATCCACTCAATTGTAACAAAACATTGTTACGTAATAAATATTTTTGTGACTTTATCTTACTGTCATCTATGAAGTATTGGTATTTATTAATAGATTATGTTGTTCGTACAGTACACATTTGTATATCGTATATCATTGACTCTTCTTAGGCAAACATACAAGTGAAACTTCATTCTTGGTAATCTTCTTCTCGCATATTTATTTTTATTAACATTAAGAACTACCAAATTTGTTAATAATCGATTTCGGTGTTCTCTTTTTTACAATTGTTAAAAAGATACGGGTATTTTCGTCACAATTAATATTGATTTCTGTTTAGATTATTATTTAAATTGTAATGATTTATATATAGACTTAATTCGACTTAATTATATTACATTTACATAAATTGAATCGACCTATTTTTTTGGCAATACCTTGATGAAAACAAACGATGTATAATAATAATAATACAAGAAAGATAAAATTCCATTTCGAGAAGAAAAATATTATATAACACACTTGTAATTTCAGTCTCCCTAATCTGTATTTAATGGTGGAATGTTATTAGAAAAATTACAAAATATTTTGTAAGTACTGAAATCTAATACTGATATCACATCAACATTGAGGAAAGACGCTTGTCTTTAAGTCATTAAAAATATTTTATATACTGTTTTTCGATACACGATAGAGTTATAAAGAGAAAAATCCTCATATGTCACTATCTCCTTGATTCTCGAATTTTTATATTACTTGTATCGTTATTATACAACTCATTATTGGAAATTGCTACTGTGCACATTACTTTTGTACCTAGTGAATTATTTATAGAAACAGATTTTGTTAATGTATCGTTTGCTTTCACAAAAATATTGCAAGAAAACCGGGGGGTGCGCCAATACATTTTTGATCCATTGATAATTATAATTCAGCCAACGAGAAACGAGAGTTTAATCAATTCTTCAAAGTAGAGTTTCAACTGTGATTAATTCAAATAAATCCAAGATCGTAAAGTGCTTCGTAACGTTTAATATTAAAGTGGCTAAAGGGGATATTTAATTGCAGTTGTCGGAATAGTAATTGTACAAATGGAACCAATAAAGATTCAAGCCAATGTAATTTCAACTGCGATCGATTGAATATCAATTATAGAGCTTCGTATCTTTCTGTATACGGCTATCACCGCAGTTTTAATTGAAAACGAGCGATAGGAACCGATTAATGCAACTGTACGATTTGTTTCCTGCTTATTTTTCTAAAGAGATTTACGAATTCATAGCTTGGATCTGTTTTCTGAAATTGATTGGTGAATTGAATAAGATAATAATGGCACAAAAAATTGATCTAGTCTTCTTCAACCTCGAACATTTTAATCGAGGACAGTAATTAGAATTGAAAGAATTAAAATATTTTTTTTTAGAAACAAAAATAATATAAAAGCAAAAAAGAATGGATAAAAAGAAACAAAACAGGAAAATATCAAACAATAAAATTAAGAGGAGTTAAAGTTAGAAAATGTATAATTAATTATAAATTATAAAATTTATAAATTTCTTTTCATGTCGAATAAATTTAAATAAATGATAATAAACAATAAATAATTAAAGAGACAAATAAATATTCATCTTAAAGATTAATCTTATTCAAAGTAAAATTTCTAACTAACAAGTTTAAAAAAGAGAGGAGATATCGGTTAAACACATTACAAATCATATTAATATTATTGAAGATACAAAATTAATTATTCCTTTATTAGTAGAAGATAAATTAAATGTTAATGAAATAAACTTGATGAAACTGAACCATGTTCTTCAATAAATCTTAATTTTATTAATATTATTATTTCATTCATATGTTTCTTGTATGAACAATCGAAGAAGTAGTTACAACTAATTTTATACCCAATTGACGTGTACATACGTGTTGAACTTGAAATATTCCAAAAATAAATAAATTATTATTAAATGAATATAAATTTAAATACATACAATTCGTGAAATTTCGTAAACGTCGATAATGAAAAAGAACAAACTAACTATTCGGGAGATTGCGCATCATGAAGAATCAGAACCGACGAGAGAATGATGGAACGAGTTGAACGGAAATAGAAAGCATTTCGGAGTGGTCTGCGGCTTTCTGGCAACGAGGCACTCGTCGGATTTGCCCTCGAAAGCCGTCGTGTCGCGTGTAACCGAAGACCGTCGGCACCGTGGTAATTCCAACTCGAAAACCATCGTGTGTGCATTACTTCGAGGTTGTGCCGGTGATTAGCTGTTTCTCGGCACGCGATACGAGCCCCGGTATTCGGTCAGATTGATTAAATTCACATTCGATTGCTACCCCGCAGCGGAATCTATTCCCATTCTGATCGTTCAGGGCATTGCGAGGATACTCCGATTTTTCACCTGTTAGTGACATCGATCTCACACCGACGTACATACACCTTGCGATGAACTCAAAGATGTCATTGTACTTAAACATTGTCAAACATTTTTGGTATACCGTAGACTCTGCAATTAGTACTGAAGAATTCTTGCACAATTGAACTGAATATTCTTATAATATGAATTAGTAATAATTAATATGAATTTATATGAATTAATTACGAGTATGATTTATATTATGTGAATTAATAGTAATATACGAATGTTTATAATATAATATGACTGCTACGTTTCCTTTGCTCATTTTTGATTAGATTATATTTTTCTGTCGCCTAAAAGTATTTTATGATTGATATTTCATATTAAATGTTTTCTATTAAATCAACTCTTTGTTCATTGAAATATGGATGAGATATAAATATACAACAAATATTTATTCAGTTAGTTAGTAATAATTAGTTATTAGTGGAATTGTGTGCAATTACAAATTATAAATATTGATGAATTTTCTTGTACAATCGATGAATTTGTCAGTAAAAGAAGTGATGTTCCTTAAGTAAATTTTATAAACTACAAACTCTGTTCTAATTAATAGATCAACTTATAAATATAATTATATATAATTATAAAAACTGTGTTTGTTACAATAGAAATCTATAAACTACAACTTACATAAGTCTACAAAATAAAATTTGTCAATTTCATTTCTTCTTTTTAGAAAAAAAAAAAAAAACGATCTTTTATAAATTGAATTTTATTGATAGAGAGTTACTCTGTTACCTTAATTTAATCACTATCATATTCTGAAATTATCGATCTGAATAAGTACTGCATATGTAAATACTTTGAACACGTACAGAAAAATTCTTTGTAACAATAACAGTATTAGCGATGAAACCATCTTGTAATTTAAGAAGGAATTAATAAATGGGGTAATCACGTTAGATGATCTTTAATTGAAGATAATAACGACCTCGAAAATTATTTGCGTTACAAACAAGGAACTTGTTCAAGAAGGTTAATTCTCCGTCTTGCTTTAGATTTGTTTACAGTATATTTGATTATATAAAATTTCTATGCTCAATTATCACACGAAATAACCCAAACAAAAATTTTACCACAATAATATCTCAAATTCTTTTATCTCTGTTTATTAAACAATTGTACAAAAATTCTATGTACCTTTAATTATTATCATATGAAACTTCTTAAAATTTACTTCTTAAAAGTAACATACTTTAATTCTTATTTTTCCAATTGAATTTGTCCTTTAATGTCAATTTGATATAACAATAAAAAACTAATATAAATAAATAGTTGATAAATACATAATAGATAAATAGATGAATAGTTAATATAGATGAAAAAATAAATAGTTGAATTTGTAAATTCTTTTATTAATAATAAATGGACTAAATTTCTACTCAATCGCGTATAAGATTCACATATATCTTGCAGTCATATAAGTGTTCAATTTCATATCGTGAGCTTATCAAGGATCAAAAAAGTTATGGAACTTTTCAATTTAAAACATGGATTATGGAACTTTTTAAGGGAACCATTTTTATATTATAAAAAAAAATTTAAAAAAAACATTTCATATTATACGTTTCAGTGAGAGCGAAATGAGAAGAATATTCTTGAAAATGAAAGTTTCAGTTTGGATAGATCTTATATAATATAAAAGTAAAAATTTTTTATTGTACAGGAACAGATATTCATATTCAAAAAAGTTTTCAACCATTATAACGAACACTGAATACTATTTAATGACTGTGTGCTACTACAATATTAAATTCATATTCTGAATATGTTATTTGTTTGTAAAATAAATTCGTGTATAATTCACAGATCAAACTTTGTGTTTCTTTTTAGAATGAATTATTATAAAGTCAAGGATATTAATCAATACAAATGTGATATACATTTATAAAGCAATGTAATATTTGTGTTTTAACAATCATCGTTGATTAACTGATAATTCACATTAATTTACATTATAGCCTTACAGTTTAATTTGAATTTTCAATTATTAAATGACCTATAAAGCTACTTTAATTTATGGAAACTTATGAAAACTTTTTTAATAAACGTTCCAAAATAACTTGCTTCCATGGAATTTTTATTATATACATTCTAAAATATCTTCAATATCATATTTCATGAAAATGTCTGTAAGGATAACGCTTCTTTTCATAAGAATTCCACAGGAACAGATATTTTCTTAGATGAAACATATCAGTTCGAACAGTATTTCTTCAAGAACAGGGAGGATGATTGTTTATTTCGATCCCTGGATCTTATCTTGTCTAATTTCTGTCTAATATTAAAATCATTTATTTTGCATTTTCACTTGTTACAACTACATACGTTCGAAAATAAAAGATTATCTTTGATCTTCAAATAATAGACGTATCTTCGAGAAATATAATATTATGCATTATTGTGGTATAATAATTATAAAGCAGTATGATATTTACTTATATTGTGAAATAATAATTATAAAGCAACTGCCTCTTTATTCTAAAAACAAATATTGTCTTCAACTTTAGTGGCATATTTTGTTATCAAAAATGTCAAAAATGTCAGAAAAATAGATGTCACAAAATCTCACTTCTGTATTTACATGCTACAAAATAATATAACATTTTATAAAAAAAAAAAATGTATCAAAATGACACAAGGGATGGATGAGAGTTAATTTTTCTGTACAATGAAGTTGCTATACGTATTTTTACACAAAGTGATATATTAATTTTGCTTCTTCGTTTACCATAAAATAATACAATAGGTTTTTTTTTATATATTTCATTAATATTTTCCTATGATTATTATCTAACTTTTTAACTTTTATTTTTTTCATTTACAAATAAAATGATTAAATTTTGTTCATAATAAGAAAATAACTAAAATGGATTTAATATAATCAATGTTTTATAAAATATGAAATTGTATATATGTATATATGTATGTATAATTGTGTCACCAACGATGAAAAATTGTCAATATCTTAAACTGTTATAATTTTATAAAAAAAAAAATCATATAACAATCCACGTGATCTCATTTTAAAGCATGAACTTCACTTTGACAGTTCTGACAGTCCTTTTCAAAAATGTTTACATCATGTAATGGATGGGATAATAAAAGATATTCTCACAAAAATACGAACGTTTCTAAAAGTATTGATAAATTTTTTTCAGTGACCTTGAAAATTCATCACAATCTTGCCAATTGAAATTTTTTCTTTACAACGATCCTTTGAAACTTACTCTTATAATTTTTTTTCGCCATTTTACGCAAAGTTACAATAGATTAAAATATCGACAATTTTTCATCATTAATAATGCAGTTATGCACTTATATTTTTCTATAATCTGAAGACGAGTAGTTAAAATAAACAAAACATCTATGATCGTATTGGTACAATCAGTTATGCTTCGTCATATGTATATCGTTAAGCGGTTAATACTTTATGATAATTTCGTCAATGGACAAAGATATTTTATTTTCAATCTGACAGTTTATTGAATTTTCATTTCGTAAGTTCAGCTTTAAGCGCCGCTTGAGAAAAAAAAAAAAAAATCGAAGCTTCCCTTGACAACCGATAGGAAGTAGCATCTTCTCGTCTGACATTCAAACTTATTCCACTTGACACTGTGGCGAACGCTTAAAAAGTCCCCAGTTGCATACAAAAGCAGATTCACAAAGTAAATACTTACGTAAATATAACACACGCGTTTATTATGACGTTCATTAATGCATCGAGCAAGCAAGAATTCTTCTTGCCAATCGCGGGCTCACTTTTACACTCTGCACTCAACGTTTCACTGTGTTCTTTACAATGTATCTTTGTACATCCATCTCATAGAAATTCAGTCATTTAGAAGTTCACTCTAATTCGAGATCAAATTCGTCAGATCTTCTCGATTTTTTTTTTTTTTTTTTAAAGTGAACGGAGAGAATACATATTTCGAGAATTGCACGAGTTTGAATTTTAAAAGTCTGTAATTCTGCGAAAAATTTTCACTGCAATTTAGCCGGTTTTAGGAAAATAATGTGACGATTGGTTTGTTTCTACACTTCTTTCTTTTCTTTTTACTTTGTACGCGGATATTGTTCGGCACGAAGATCGTGAAACGACTGAGATATTCTGACCATTACCGAGGGTCTACGTTCATCGTCCACTTCATCTTCTCGCACGTGTGCACTTGTGTTGTGCCGCTTATAAATGGAACAAGACGTCCTGAGAGTGCTTTAAGCCTCGCTAAATGGGGATGTTTCACGCACACTTTCTTTGTTTCGTGCGACGATAGCTCGATCAACCCCCGAATTCCAACCAAATCCTGGGAAGCGAAACAGGGTTAATGGTAATTGCATAAAGAATCGTTGTTACGTAAAAGTTGTGCGAGTAATTGGGGCGAGAACGAAACGGACCGAGAGTAAACGTGCAAGTATAATGAGAGACTATAATTGATCTTTTATCTTTAATCTTTCAATTATGTTATGACCTTCCTTCGGTATTAGACAAGAAAAGGGAGATCTTTACCTCGGTTAGTTAAAACCATTGATATTAGATTTGTTTTTGTAATTGTCAAAAACACGCGACTGTTTTAATAACGTTTATTTCTATTAAAACAGGAACATGATTATTTATACTTGTTCATCTTCAATTATTATTGCTTGGAATTTAATTAAGCGTGAATGATAATGTGTAATATGTACATAGGTACATGTACATTATACATAATATGTGTCTGTATATTATTGCACTACATGCACTGTGTACAAATACATACAATTGTTACATTATACTTATTATGTATATTTAATTAACTTCAAGTAATAATAATTTTTTAAGCAATAATTTTTCATAGTAACGTTTCCTTTGATTCAGATGAAATTTCGAAAACTAAGCTCATGTTAAGGTCATAGTGTACACATTCATCTGTTTGAAAATGCTATTTGCTTTGAGACTTTTTTCGAAAAAGCAATTTCTTTGAGAACTTTTTTTATATTGCACTTTGTAGCCGACTGAAAACTGACTTTTTATTCTGAAGATTTTTTCTACAATGATTTGCCTGAATTATCATGGATTATTGTCGGAATTGCCCGAGATATCGTGGACCCTTGAAATTAATAGAAATGAACGCAGATCTGACACAAATCTGACTATCCAAAGATACAAAAAAAAAAAAAAAAAATTCGAGTTAAATCATTTTAAAATTGAGGATTCAAGTTGAGTAATTTCTACGTGGTAAATCATGAAACTATCAGTCGTAAGAGTTAAAAGATGAGCAATAGAACTGTAACTTTCATATTTACGAAGCCGAGAATGTGATTTAAAGGTACGTACATGCAACGTTTACGCGCAGTACATACATCATACATCACTATTTTGGACAGTGTCGGTGATGCGCATTCTAACGTAAATATTTGTATGCTGTTTGTGCTCGCTCTGGCTCTGACGTGCGATTACAGTAACCTGTATAAAATTAGCACAAGGATAATTACTAAATCTTCCTTCCCAGAAAGTACAAATTTTGTGATACAGAACATGTTCAATACAAGTTCAAAGATCAAAAATTGAAAAATTACTCAACGAGTTACGTTATGTTTGTTGTTTTCTTTTTTCTTGTTTTCATTTTTCTTTGAAATTGAAACAGCATATCTGGGCATACAAGTCTCTTTTCGCTGCCAATTTTTACGTTCTGCATAACATCGCAATTCCTAGACTTAGCAATTGCCAATGTTTAGTTGGAAAATTAAGCAACATGAATATTCCATTGTATTTACAACTTGATTTCGAAATTTACAACGCAGATATTTACATGTTACAAACCAATTGTAATTAATTATAACTAATTTGCTATATAATAATCAAATAAATAATTCTAAATTTTAATAGTACATATGCAAAGCTTAAATATCTTCTTAGTTTTAATAATAGGACTATAATATTCTAATTGTTATTAATCATATATTCTAATATTCTTATTATTATTAATCATTCTTATTTATATTATTATATTATTATATAATTAATATTATATAATTGTTATTTATGTTATTATAATTATTATATAATTAATTATTAATTATTATTGCAATATATCATAGTTTTTCATATTTGTGAAACACTGTTATCAAAATTTCTTAGTTAACATCTATAGTAGTAATTAAATGTGACCAGATAAATGTGAAAAGACATCATTCATGTCTTACAACGTGTACATGCTTTTTAATTAAAATATAAAATATACAAAACACATGCAATAAGCGAAATAGTAATTATATATAAAAAAAATATTTTTACATGAGCATTCTTCAGACGATCCTTTAAACATTTGATATTTCTTTTTGTTGTGTCGCAGGAAAAATGAATGGACCAGCGACGAATGTGACTTCTTTGCGGACCTAACTTGGTTAGGTGAATGGAAAATTCTTCTGGCAAAGGTTAAGGGTTACAAAGAACGAACCTTTGGCTGCGGAAGCTCTCGACGCGAAGGTTCCCCGATTCCTTGTGTCGAGCTCTACAATAAATACGAGAATGAGGTGCTTTCAGCAGGATTTTTACCGAATCATTTAATATATCGAAACATTTAATTAAATATCTACAATATCTATGAAACATTTAAAAGTTTAACGATCAAATATTTATTTGAAATAAATGCTTTATCTAATTCAATTTTTTTTTTTCAGTTTCTGTTTTAAATAAGTATCGATACATTAAGTTTTCGTTAATAAATCAATTATTTTTTATTATTTATTATTATTATAATTATTATTTATACATGATTAAAATGTATAATAGTAAATTTTATTATTATTAAATTGCTTGCTAACGTTTAATATCTTTGTGTTGTTTAATTTATTTAATTATTTATTTTTCACTCGTATAGGAGATTAATGTTGGCCAAGAGATGATAAAAGAAGGCTACGCCGAGCCAGAAGAAACTCCATCATCGACAGCCTCCTCGACGTTGTCGCTTTCCACGCGGAGCCGCCATTATGATGAGACCGGTATTAGTCCAAGTCCTGTGTCTATTTCGCCGAAGCCAACATTCAGCCCTGAAATGTCGGCAAACACTTCATATAAATCGGATTCGGCCATCGAAACGCCAAATGCATCATTTATGAGTCTCGAAACGTCATCCATTCCGTGTCGAGCATCAAGCCCTTCAGTCGAAGAAATTGATTTGATAACGCCACAGGTAAGTACAACAGAATTTTCAATAATTTTTTTTTTTATTGGAATTTCATAAAGCCTTTTTTATTGGAATTTTGTCTGAAAATTGTTGGAGCTTTAACTTTAATTTAAATGATGGTTCTTTTTGGTAATTTATTAGTTATTATTAATAATTAAACAGTTATTAATATATACTAACTAATATAAATATATTATAACTAATAATAACTTAAGATTTATATTTGAAATATTATGGACATTCCTTTTCACACGTCTTTTAATTAAATTTCTTTGTCGTCAAACACAGTCGCGAGTAAAGTTTAAAGAAAGCAGGGTAACTAAGTAATTAAAGTAAAGTGACCAAAGAAAAAAAAAGTAAAGTTTATGTAAATTAGTATCAAAGAAATTTCACGAGTAGAGAAATGTTTCGAAATTTTGTCTCGCCTTCTGAATGTTACCGTCTCACATTTCTTCCGATATCTTATATCTTTCTGCATATTATCGCATTTTGTAAATCAGTCCCAAAGATCTAATTAAACACAGAAGGTCGTGAGAGACGTCGAGAAAGTTGCGGCAAAATCCACCACACCGGAAGTCCATCGTGCTACGAGTCTCTGAATAAATCTCCGTGAAACGAATCCAGCCTAGAAAGTGCGCGGATGCTGGTTGTTTTTTTCCTTTCTTTTTCGACACGTAGCTCGCCTGCGGTTAACCGTTAAATCGGCGAAATACATCGCAATCGTTAACAGCATCTGTATCGATTTCTTTCAGAAACCAGTCAGACCGATCGAGGAGATCGATCTGGTGACACCGGCGAAGGACGAGACGGAACGTTTCATCGAGAACGAGAAGGAAATTAAATATCGAAACGGGGCTGGCAATCAGTCCGGGAAACCTCGGATTCGAATGCAAATCGACAAATTCTCGCGAGTCGCTCCAGCTGGCTACGAGAGCGATCTTTCGGACGCTTCAGACGAGTTGATGCTGGGGTAAATCGACAGAACCCCTTCTTCTTTTTTTTTTTTCTCTCTCTCTCCATTACGCTTTCTTTTCTTCACTTTGGCCTCGTAGAATTTAGAGACATGACGGTTTGGCGAATCGCAATAAATCCTTGATAGAAATGAAAAAAAAAAAAAAAAAAAGAAAAAGAAGAAGAAAAACAGAGAATAGTAGAACATATGCAACGATTGAAACCCCTTGCTTAAAGATTCTCCTGGCAGTGTCATTCGCTCGATGCTAATATCAGTGAAAGATTTATCCCTTTATCTTCTTGCGATGCATTCTTTTTCTTCTTTTCTAACATCTCGACAATTCTCGTAGAAGAATTACAAAAGGGAAAGCGATCAAGTTATAGTATAGATCAAGTTATAGTTTTTATATATGTGTATTGAGTGCGACAGAATTGAACTCGAGAGGAAACCTGAGAGACACTTTTAATAGTAGTTAGAGAATCGTGCCTGTTTAAACTAAATATATAGATTCTGTTGCTTTTGATTTTTTCTTTTCGTTTCTCAACGTCTAATTTAAAGATCCGTCGAACCCTCATTTATTTAATTGCCAAATACTTTCTTCTATCAAACTAATTACTAATCGCTAATTTTTTTTAAGATACAGAGGATTACTGCTTAATTTAAGATACAAAGGATTACTGCTTAATTTTTGCAAGTGATGCTCTCGCTATTTTAACGGAAGAGTTTTAAATATATTTTACTTACGCCAGGCGAAACAGATTCTTTCCTATATTTTAGAATTTATGTTTTCTTTGTGTATACTTTAAAAAAGGTACATAATAGAAGGAGAATCATAACGACTTAACAGCGACGGAAATTAAATATCCTAAAGGCAGTTACTACTCTCGTTACGTGATAAAGTTTAAAAAAGATGAAGCTCTTCCTTATTCCTCTGAGTAATCAGTCCTGCTTGGCCATTCTTGAAATGTGCATTACTTCCTTCAGAATACGTGCGCTATTTAATTCACGAACAACCAACGCAATAGATCAATGCAAAATTGTCATTGTATCTATTTTGAAATTTTATTTTATTTTGAAATTTATTTTTTAAATACTACACATTATCTAACAGTGCTTGTGGCAATAAAAATAAATATTTAGATATTTCAGATAATAAAGTGAATGCAGTGAAGAGCATAACTGTACCAATGACAATAAAACATTGTCGACAATTTAAACTGATGTACTTTTGAAAAAGGAGGTCATGTAACAGTCCATTTCATCCCATTTTGAAACGCAAAGTCTCTACTTTGACAGTCGTGAGCCTATTTCTTTTGAAAATTATCAAAATTCAAAACAAATTTTTGTAACTAAATCTACCATGATTTGACAATCTTGAAGATTGAAATTTTCTCTTTATAACGAAACTTGCTGTATGATTTTTTTTTTGTTTTGTTTTTCAGTTTATTGAGCTTTGAATACCAAAGTTAATAAAAACGACAAAAATCTTATTATATTATTATATAATATAACATTATATTATAATATTTATATTATATAATATCGAAGTTAATAAAAACGACAAAAATCTTGTTATATTTCATCATCTGTTCCTAATGTTCAAAATTCAATAGAGCGATGAAAAAGAAAAAGAAAGGAAACAAACTGCTGCATAATGCAAAATCATTTCTGGAGAAAGCAAACCTAAAACAGAGATTTCACATTTTAAAATGAGACCAAGTAGATGTATTATACAATTTCCTTTTCTTTTTTTACAAAGTTATATCTAAATTATTTAAATTATCGAGACATTGGTACAGTTATATTAATCACTATATAAATATTTCGCAATTATTTCATATTATGTTGTGTTGCCTTTTTATCATTCTTTATTGTGCTATTTTATTACTGTCAAAGTAACCTAGCGTTGGCTGAGCGAGAGTTAAAGTTGTTCAAGATTAAGGAACCGTGTGCCTTAAATCGCTTCGTACATAAAACTATAAACATAGCATGTAAGAAATTGTTGCAAGTATTAGGAGATGTTTAAACATTAAAAAAGAAACTAGTTAGATTGTTCTATTTTTATAAGATAATTAACTAATTAATTAAGCTCGTCCTTGTGTCAGATTGGTGGGAAATAAACGAGTGAACAAGTAGGGAGAGACAATCGTTTTAGGAACTTGTGAATTTTTCTCAACGAAGCGTAGGATAATTTGTTTTTTTTTTTTTTTTTTTTTTTTTTTTTTTTTAAATTTTTTTTTTTTTTTTTGTTTCAACATTTGATCATTTATTTTGACTAGTTACGGCAATTTTTACGGAGAGGTTCCTTTGTCTCAGAGAATTGTTTATTTAATATCTCATAAAAATAACAGTGCCATATTGGTCTTTGTATTACTCTGTTCTCTTTAACTATTGCAATCCATGCGTACTACCGGATTTATTTCTCACCAAGATGACGAGTGATACTATATTCGTTACTTAATAAAACGACTGATTCCATTGTACCTATTACATTAAGTCCATTGTTGCATCCTTAGTTTACGCATCCTTTGTTTTCTTAAAAATTTTATTTGAAAATGAAGGAAAACGAAAAGCAAACGACAAAAGAAAAAGAATCGACTTGTTGTCTCGAACGCTTTCTGACAAACGCGTCTACCGACCTAGTGACGCCGACAGATCTGAGAGTTCTCCAAAGATTGCTCGTTTTATTCGATAATCGTACGTAAGATAGGACTAAGTCAGATTGATTGTACCCGAGTAGACAAAAAAGCAAAATATATATCACCGTCGAATAAAATGATCGTTCTGCGAGCTGTCTGCATCCGTTCGATGTCATTTGACGGAACCCTAAATCGTCGTTTCCCTTTCACTTTATCCATCCGCGTCGCTGCTTTCTCGGATTACGGCATCGTGATACAAGATCGGCAATTTTTCGGAGCTTCTTGCCCACGGGTAAAAGTCGGAACCGAGCGGACGACCGCAAAAAAGAGGGGACAAAGCCCTCGACGAGCAGCAACGCCGGTGCCAGCGGTAATAGAAGGAGGAGGAGGAAGAGAAAAGGACGTTATCGGAAGTTACTGCACTGGAACAGTGAGTAGTATCTACTTTTACGGGGTATAGTTGTTCGCAGGGTATAGAAATTCAACTCGGCTGTTTCGACTACAGCGATTTCTCGTGGTTTAGTAACGGCGGTGGTGCTCGCTTTTTTTTTTTTTTTTTAGCTGATCGATTAACCGCTCGCGCTGGCAGCTGATTGCGGACCGTAACGAGTGACCAAACCGTATATACGATAATACGTCGCTTTCTTTTTGAACTCGCCAATATGACATCGCTCGGAAATAGAAATTATTGAGAAGTGATAAATTTATTATTCATTTTGCCTGGGTTAGGTACTGTAAATATACTTAAAACTGAGAAAATATTGCAACTTTAGGAGAAACAAGTTAAGTTTCAGCTTCAGTTAAAAGATAAGTCTTGCGACTTGATTCACGCTGTTTTGCTGATTTAGTTATATAAGTTGATTTGCTTTATTGATTATTTAAATATCAGAATATTGATATGAGATAATAGAGTGGACACGTTGAATTATAATTGTTGAAATTTTTCATATTCATATCGAGGAAACTTCACGATTGGTAAATGATGGAAGATTTGTGAGTTAAATTAAATTAAACTTGATCCTGCCACGTTCTTTTCGATTCAGTTACATTTTCTTTTAACGTTGAAGAGAATATAAAGAAATTCTCACTTGTAAACTAAATTAAATGTAATTCCACTGCGTTTTTTTTCCATCATTTTCGATTCAATTGTATTTTTCTGACATTAAAACATACATCAACTTTGAACAGAATACGAAAAAATTCTTAAAATGACTTTTGATTGATAAATGATTCGTTAATTAAATTAATAAACCAAATTAAATTTAAATACCTAATTTAATTTAACACTAGAACTACGATTTCGAGTCAAAATACCATTTAAATGATAATAAATAAATTTATACAGTTACGTCTTTGTGTAAACAGAAATCAACATTAATTTTGACAAAAATATCCATATTTTTAATTCAATTGCAAAAAGAAAATCTAAAGTTTGTCATATCGACGAACTATGTAACAGTTTTCTAGTTTTAGTGTTAATTCTACTACGTTGCTATCGTCTTTTATTTCTCTAAATAAATATCCCCTTCGAGCAAAGTACACAAAAATATTCTCATCCTCTTCAATTCTACGTTAAACATCTTGAACTTTCTTTTGTTTGCTGAGACGAGAGCACGATCCAAACTCACCATAATTAACTTGATTATCTTACTCTATCTCGCGACTAATTTTCCTAAATAACAGAATGACAACCGATCTAAAAATGAGAAATTAATTCGTCAATATTATAATTTACTTCCATCGTGGTTAATTATTATTTGAAGAAAGTAACGCGTATAATATCAGTTTCCCATTAAACTCGTCGGATTTTGTCCCCGATGTGTCCACGACTGTTCCTAAACGAACGGCAAAAGAAAGAAAGTGAAACGAGAGGACAATAAAAATAGCTCAAGCCGTCAATTTTCGCGTTGGTCGTAGTTGCAAACGTGGTGGTTGGTCCTGGGGTACGGTAAATAGCGGGTAAAGAAGTGCAGAGAGTAATTGCTGTCGCGTAGAAGCCAGGCCTGGTGCTAGGTGATCGGGAAAAACGAGAAAGCTGCGGCCAAGCGAAACTGTATAAAACGTGGCTAACCCGGCCTCCCATCATCAGTACGACGAATATCCAAACCGGAGCCGTGGCAACCAGTTAATCCCACGATGAACAGTCATTTGGTAAATCTCGGGTTACTCGTTACTATAAATACGACAAACACTTAATTTCTAAATATATATTTATTTTTTTTACTTTACAATATATATTTAGATCATTTATTTTTGAGATTATTAAATTATTAAAGTAAATTAATCAACCCTGACATACAAAAGGTGCAAAATAAATTTTACTTACTTATTTTTTAAAAATTCATTCTCATTACTTTAGACTCTAAATGATATTATTAATTTTTCGTTATTACTAAAATATTATTATAACTTTATTTAATTATATTAATTTAAAATTATATATATATATATAATTTTATATAAATAATTATATATATAATTATATAAATAATTTTATATAAATAAATTTTATATATAATTTATAAATTATTTAATTTATAATTTATATATAATTTTATTTAATTTATAACTTATATATAATTATATATAACATATATATAATTATATATTATAACTTATATATATAATTATATATTTTATAACATATATATAATTTTATATGTATATAAATAAATTTATATTTTAACCAGGTTATTCGTTACTTATTCGTTATTCGTAAGGTATCTCTCCGCTTTTCGGAATTAAATGCTGAAAATTAATCGTTTGTTAAAAATGTTAGATCATTCTGTGAAAGCAGATTAGAGATTTCTAACTAGTATTTTTCGATTGTACTTTTCAATTGTATCCTTGCAGAAATTATAAATTATATTTTTGTATTCTTGTAGATCACTTTCGTTTTACTAATAGATGACTAACGTACAATACTTTGTATTTTATGTTCTTTCATTCTGATCTATCATTTTTCTCCATCTCTCGATTCAAGTTCATAATCCTCGCGAAACTTCTGCAATTCACTATCAAAATATTCGTTCGAGGTACTTTTTGTTACGTCATTTATCGAGCTTACGATCGAAAAGAATTCTTCAACGAAAGGAACTTTTTAATGAATATTCGAAGAGATTGAGAAAGAATATCACAATCAAATTCCGCATTCAAATCACGAAAGAAACTTTTGTGACAACTTAATATATTCTAATATAATATTTTTAATTAGAACAATAAAAAATATCAATTTTAACCAATTTTTCATCGCTATTGATCCAGTTATGCTGATTAATAGCTCAGCAACAGTAGGGCACGGTCTAATTAGCTCAATTAGCTCAATTGCCTATCACCGGACAAAGTTGTTTCGATGTCGTGATCTTAAATTGCGAATAGCAGCCAATTGATCCGTGAAGTAACTAATAATTGTGAAGTAACTAATAATTGCGGAACGTGTTTGACCGATTATCGTGATCAATGGATCGATATGGATATATATCAAGCAAACTAAAAACTTTCTGACTGTTCAATTTTCATTCGATGAACAGCGTGACTCGTTATTTCGTTGCATTACTCGGTATCTCGGACGTCACGTTTCGATTTTCATTCGTTTCAATTTATCTCGACGTTTTATTCCTCCAATTTATTTTCGCTTCTCATTCGATGTCGTCGTCAATTACGCAACTTTCATGAAAATGTGCCGCGAATAAATGACGAAAACGTTAATTGGAATCTTCCCCCGGTGAAGTTTTGTCCAAGGGTAGCTCTCAGTAATTACGTTTTCGTTACCTTGACCCTTTCCCTCGCTTCGACATTATATGATTGCGCTTGGCGAAGTGAAATTTGTACAATTTGCTTTAACATTAAATTGTGATAATGTGCGTTTGTGCTTTGGAACAAGTGAAATTTACGTCGTCAAATATGAAGTAGAAACAAAAAAAAAAAAAAAAAGAGGAAGAAGAAGCGAAATTGTGTAAAAACGAGTGTCTCTCCTTTAACTTTCGACTACAAATTTAATTACATTAAGTGTGCGAGCAATTGTGTTACAAGTCTTGAAAGGGAGAGAGAATTATATAAGAGGATTTTAAATAAATTACGCGTTGCATATGTCACGATCGATCGATCACTTTTACTGCTCTCCCATGATGTTTAACACCGTTCCAAAGATAAATATTTAAAAGTTAAACGTTCTTAGATTGAAGGTATCTGCCGATAGGCGGGTTATTTTAACCTTTGAAGGATTTCTCGATATACTCTATATATAAAATCAACGCGGTGTGAAATGCATGGTTAATAGCACATCGTTTGACGCGGTTTAATGAAAATTAGAGGCCAACGCAAAATTATTAATTATGGATGGAAATATATACATATATATATAGTTGATTAAATATCGATATAAAATTTAAAATTTATTGTTTAAATTTTTATTTATTTTCATTTTTATTTATTTAAATTTTTAAATATATAAACTATACATGTATAGTTGATTAAATATCGATATAGAATTTGAAATTTATTGTTTAAATTTTTATTTATTTTCTATTTTTTTACTTTGTTTTATTTATTTAAATTTTTAAATATATAAACTATATATATATATAGTTGATTAAATATCGACATAGAATTTAAAATTTATTCCCTAAATTTTTATTTATTTTCTATTTTTTTATTTTCATTTTTATTTATTTAAATTTTTAAATATATAAATTATATACAGTTGATTAAATATCGATATAAAATTTAAAATTTATTGTTTAAATTTTTATTTATTTTCTATTTTTTTATTTTCATTTTTATTTATTTAAATTTTTAAATATATAAACTATATATATATAGTTGATTAAATATCGATATAGATTTTAAAATTTATTGTTTAAATTTTTATTTATTTTTTATTTTTTATTTTCATTTATTTAAATGTTTAAATATAAACTATATATATATAAATAACAAAAAAATAACAAATAATCGAAAAAACGTAGCGAGGTTAAAGAGTTACCATTAAAAAATCGAACACTTCGTAGAAAGAAGAAAATTTGGATAATTTACAAAGCAGACGACCTTACAGATTTTGATGATCTTGAAATGTATTATCAAGATTATTGTGATTCTGAACAACTGTTTCCTACACATAACGTTACCACCGCTTTAGTTTCCGTTGAACGTTGTTCAAAATTATTTTTACCAATCATTTTACTATTGATTATATCTGTATCAATATTAAGCATCGTCATTTGCAATTCTCTTCAATTAATTTATAACATTCTACTTTTTTAATATTGGGCAGGAAACTTCAGGGATTCTACAATTCTATTGCAAATCTCACAATATTGATGTACAGTCAACCCTCTTGCAACGCTTTGTTCGAAACCGTGTCGTGTTAAGCTGGAAATTTATTTTAGAAGCAACAGATGGAAATTTATTTTAGAACAGATCAGAGGAATGCGTTTCGTGCTATAGTTCGAGAGTTGTCCAAATTTATTAAGCTCTTAAGCGTTTTCTTTTATTCTGAGAATCTGTGTACTGGTGTGCTAAATTATTTCTAGGCGATGACGAGTATACTCGAAGGAAAGATAGTAAACGTACTTGCCTGTAAGATTGAGTTAAATTATAACAAAATAATCAATTTCTTTGGCGTTTCTTCGAAAAATTTTTAACTCTATTTTATTTTGTTGCTTTGAAATATTCTAAAATGTGCTAAATTTATATAATTTTTTTATACATAATATATATATATATATATATATATATATATATAAATATTCTAAATTTAAATAATATATTATATACATATAAATATTCCAAATTTAAATAATATATTATATATATAAATATTCTAAATTTAAATAATATATTATATATATATAAATATTGCAAATAATATATTATATATATAAATATTCCAAATTTAAATAATATATTATATATATAAATATTCTAAATTTAAATAATATATATATATATATATAAATATTCCAAATTTAAATAATATATTATATATATAAATATTCCAAATTTAAATAATATATTATATATATAAATATTCTAAATTTAAATACTATATTATATATATAAATAAATATTCTAAAATGTGCTACAAATATGTATAATTTTTTTACCTAAATCTTACAATAAATAGTGAATTTTTTTTCTCCATGACGAGTATACTCGACGTTAAACAACAAAATTCCATCTTTTCACGACGAGTACTCTAATAGTAATTTCTTTGTGTACAATAAACGTTTAAAGGGGTTGAGTCGTTGCATCCCTACTTACCCAGAAGTTGTCGCAATTTTTGCAATCGTGCGTTTCAGAATACAAGAAAACGGTTGACTGTACAACTAATTACCAAAATTTGACCAGTCCAGCACGGCTGTGTGTGTGTGTGATGTACCGTTGCAGACAGTAACGTTGCTTCTTTTGTGCGGTGTCTACGGTGCTTTGGCCGGACGTCGTTACATCGCCATACCGGTGGACGGGATCGACGTGATCGAGCTGAGCCCGATGGCCCCAGCCACAGCCAGGATCCCCAGGCAAACAGAGGCTTACGTTCCAGTAGCAGTTCCTAGTGTCACTCACGAAGAGCTCAAGGGTCCACGCCTGGAGAGGTCCTCCAACGCCCACATTCTCGATTACGTGGATTTCGGTGGGCAAACCGGCTCGAACGGAGCGTTCAGCTGGTACGCTGATTATCCAGCTCATCATTAACCCCTTGACTTATATATTATATCGAGAGCGACGCTCGTTGTACAAGGTCCAGGATTGGGTCTTGCGGTCTGGCAGCTGATTGCGGACCATAACGAGTGACCGTAGTACAGTAATTCGTCTTTCTTTTTGAGCTCTCGTCGGCATGACATCACTGGATAGAAATTATTGAGAAGTAATAAACTGATTATCTGTTTTGAGGAAATGTTACAATTTTTGATTGTACAAAAAATTCTCGACATGCGTGGCACGTCATTCCAGCACAAGAAATTAAGAGAGAAATTGTAAACCTATGAAATATCGATTCAGATTTTAAATTTAATTTCATCGAACCGAACCGTTGATCAATAAAAATTACATATAAACGTTTCAATGCTTTGAATGCCCTACAGTTTCAATAAGTAATGCTTAAAACCCCTTAACATTGAAAAGAAAATCGTAAGGCAAGGGGTTAACGATTATCTAGAGCAGAGGATCGAGACAAATCAACAATCTCGATTTCCAAGAGGAAAGAATTTTGTAGAATAGAATGGTATCGATTGTTTTCTTCTTCGTGTTCCTATCGAATTAATGTTAATAACGTTAAACGAGTTAAATTAAGCCTTTAATAATGTGTTCCATGAAGCACTTCAGGCGATTGTTAAACACTTGAATATTATACATTTTACATTTTAAACGTCATTGTTAGTGATCGAAAGTCTATTAGGTATAACCGATACCATGTATCGAGATCTTGATAAGCATTCGAGAAAATGAAACAGAAATATATATTCGAAGTGATCGAATTTTCGTTTAGAAGTGTTTTAATAAGTATACTTGTAGCTAAATAAAATCAGGCATATGTGAACGTAATTCCAAGTCAACATCAAAAAAATATCCTGATAAATACATCTGAATATATTGATTGTAAATGATAGATAGGAAATTATTAAATGAAATTTATGGACCATTATGTGAGACTTTAATCTACTCTGTTATCCAGTATAGAAAATCATTTATTCTGAAATTCGAATTCGTCGTCCATTAAAATTTAAGTTATTGTAGATTTAGTCGTGGAAAAAATTTTTCGACGTTTTTCTATGCCAATTTATTAGGATTTTCGAGAAAAAGATAGTCTCTTCACTTTCTTCACTGATTACAGTTACAATGTAACAGTGTATTTTGAAAATAGAGAACTTGAGCTTTTTAGTTTACGGTTTCACTTTACGAGATAGTTTTAAATATTCAGTGTCTGAATATTAATGTGAGTAACATGTTACAGTATGCTTGTGATATGTACCACTTATGCTATATATATTATAGCACTTACGCTGATATCCTGATATGCATATAAGAGGAAGGATAAGTACACTAAATACACATGTATAGTGGCGAGCAAAAATTTCTAGCCGGACGAAGGTCTTTTCTTGAAAAAACTTTAGAGACCTTAATTTTCTGAATCACGATCCCCTTCTAGCTTTATCTCTCATAAAATTCCCTCTCGACTTTCATTGCCCTTTTACGCTCGTTGACTATTTTCATAAAGTAAATGACGATAAAGGATGATGAAAGCCAACGAAAAAAAAAAAAAAAAAAGAAAAATTTCTTCCAAAAGAAGTCTTTCTACTAATAGGAGAAAAAAATCGCGACGAACATCCAGTGAGAAATTTTCGTACACCGCTATGACATCGGATCAGTATCGCCATTTAGAGTAATAATAGTTTTATTTTTCTCGGTATTGTTACATTGCAATAAATAGTGTGTGTCCCTTTGCGTCTCTTTTCTTTTTTTCTTATCGTTAATATCTATAGTTTCTTTCTTCCTTTCTTTTTCTTTTTTCTTTTTTTTCTTTTCTTCCTTTAGGTACAACGATAACAATCTCGTCGAGGCGAGCATCATTCCTATTCCGAGGTGGAATTCAATTTAACGAGCCGACGAATTTCACGAATCACGAATCTTCTTAAGTATGTACCTATATGTGTGTGTGTGTGTGTGTGTGTGTGTGTATTATATCGCGACTATCTCGTTTCTGCAAACGATAGGATCGATCGAATCGCTCGTTATTATCCTCGTCACGCTCTTTCGTCCACGATCTCACTCGGCCCCTTCGTTCTTTTCACGCTCGTTTCTCAAAGGATCTCGTAATGATCCAACACGCGACGATAATCGACCACATTTTAGGGAGGAGAGTCAACGACTTCATCGAGTAAAATGGCGGGCATAAAGTGGTCGGGTTCTCTTCATTCTGTCCCACGTTTTGGTATAAATTGTACATTTCCATGATGTTCCATGTTCGAAGATTCGAAAGACGTTAGAACGCTGTAGATTGACAAATCAATCTCGCTCGTGAATTTCGATTATGGTATTAAATCAAAATTCTTGATAGTGGTACTAGACCAATTGGTATTAAACCAAATCAATTACCTGACATTGGAGCTAGACCAATTGGTATTGAACCAAATTAATTATCTGACATTGGTACTAGACCAATTGGTATTAAACCAAATTATCTGACATTGGTACTAGACCAATTGGTATTAAACCAAATTAATTATCTGACATTGGTACTAGACCAACTGGTATTAAACCAAATTAATTATCTGACATTGGTACTAGACCAACTGGTATTAAACCAAATTATCTGACATTGGTACTAGACCAATTGGTATTAAACCAAATTAATTACCTGACATTGGTACTAGAACAACTGGTATTAAACCAAATTATCTGACATTGGTACTAGACCAATTGGTATTAAACCAAATTAATTATCTGACATTGGTACTAGACCAACTGGTATTAAACCAAATTATCTGATATTGGTACTAGACCAATTAGTATTAAACCAAATTAATTATCTGACATTGGTACTAGACCAATTGGTATTAAATCAAATTAATTATCTGACATTGGTATTAGACCAAAGTTTTTTAGGAGTTAGAAATAACTTATGTCCTACGAATGTCCTCTTAAAATTGCCAGTTTAGTCATTATAACATGATCATTATTGTAACTAAACTGTTCCACGGACCGAAGACTTTGATTTTGTTTTAATGAAAAAATGACTTGAATCGATTTCTGAGCAGTCCAATTCTTTTTTAATTTCGCCAAGTGCAAGATTTGCAAAATTTTTCGTTTCAATTCAAGTTTTCAATTTAAAACGAAAACGTTTCATTTTGACTTACCTCTCCTCCTTACGTTTATGAATGTAATAATTTATTTATGTATATAACAATCTGTAACATTAGTGCAACGTTGGTGTAACATTACGCTAATCGAGCAGTGATAACATTGACGTTATATTTATATTTTTCGATTTATGCAAAACATTGTTACATCAGGAATTTTTTGCTCATTTCTTTCTTCTCGCCGAGGTATAAACGAACAAGCATCGATCGAAATACAAAAGATCACGATGCTAAAGCAGAATTCATTTGTATAGAATAAGAAGAGAATATTGTATCAGATTATTGCAAATGAAACGACAGAATTTATAACGTAGCTCTTTTAAAACTCATACTAATCAAATTTCAAGTTCATAAACTGAACGATTTTAATTATTACAATTTAGATTGAAATAATTTTATAATCAAAATCCCCAGTCGATTATTATTGACAACTTTTTGTCATTCATTGTTCGTGTTTACATTTTCTAATTTAAATTTCTCGCCTAAATTCCTTGCCATTGTCTCTTGGGATACTTGCGTGTCAATGTTACGGGCAATTTTTACTCTATTCGATCATAGTTTCAAGTTTTATAAAAATATATTCAAATTCAATGATTCGTCTCGATAAATAATCAATGAAACAATTGACAAAAAACAAGCTTTAAATCGATGAGAAATAAATATTGATTAAGAGCATTTTTAATCACAAGATTTCGAGTGATTTTGCGCACATGTAAAATCCGCTATTTCGTATACAACAATCTGATAGATTTATTATATTATTACAAAGAATATTGTAAATTGATAAATTAAGCTTTGTAATTCGAATGATATTCTAATTTCACGTGTACACGTAGCAGAAAAAAATCAGTTGTACATATATACAAAACGCTACTGAACTTTTACTTAATACAGTAAATTTTCACGAAGTGCCAACATCCTAAAAAACTTTTTTATTTTTTATTCAGAGTCCAAAAAAAAACTCTAAATTAAGATTCGTGATTCAGAACAGAATCTCTTCTAAAACTAAGAGGAATAAATGAAAATTTATATTAAAATCGAGGAAGGAAAGCAACTCTTCGTAAAGGTCACAATGCATTTTACACTTATACATCTTCGCTATAATTATTCGATCGATTCGAAACAGATCGTAATTTGCCGACAAAGAAAAAAAAAAATATATCTTGCAAGACAATACAATTCGATTGAAGACTAATGTAGAGTGTTTTCACAGAAAGAAAGAATAAAACAATCCTTCCAGCGTGAAGAGGATAATCCAAGCGCATCATTCTCATCGTCATCCACCATCCCATCCAGCGTTACATCGAGATACTTAAACGTAATTAATGCAATTAACATCGAGTTTATTAACGTTGCTTTCTGTAAATTCTGTTCTGTAGCTTCTGTTCTATTTCATTATTCGTGTACTCCTTTCTTTCGGTATGCTTCTTCAGTTCACAGTTGCTACACGCACGTAGAACAGGCCGAAGTTGATCAAAATGAGAATTCAGTGCAACGGTATTACAATCGATTGGCTGTTGGATGAAGTGTGCAAGAGATAGGACAACGAACAAGACAAATGCTCGGCTCCATCGAGTCTGAACAAATTGTGTACTGAATTCTTATTTCGATCCGATTCGTCTCGGTTTACCCCGCGATTCGCACACACCTGCATTTTGTTTGATCGAGGAATTTAATTGTTGCTAGAGGGGAGACGACCTTTCGTCATTCTCCATGATTTCGTGTCCGACACTTTGCTACGGTTCGACATTCAATACGGAGAGATACGCGAACGAAATTTGTCCACGATTAGCTTGACGCTGAAATTTATTCGTCGTCAAATGTCAAATTTATACATCAGTATAAAACTGGAATCATCGATCATTTTGAACGAGACGTTGTATGAACTGTTGCCAGAGAGCAAATAGTTCGTATCGATCGAGGAAATTTTTTTTGAGTTATTGATCGAAAAAGTACCAAATAATAGCAGTTTCTCTGAATTATTAGTACAGACAATACTTGCTTGCATGTTTCACCGACAAGATAATATTATTATTTGATATTATTATTATATTTATATATAATATAATATTGTTATTATATTATCATGAATATTATTATATATGTAATAATATTTATATATAACATAATATTGTTATTATATTATCATTAATATTATTACTGCAATAATATTTGTATATAACATAATATTGTTATTATATTATCAATAATATATCTGTAACAATATTGTTATTATATTATCATTAATATTATTATATATGTAATAATATTTATATAAACATAATATTGTTATTATATTATAATTAATATTATTATATATGTAATAATATTTATATATAACATAATATTGTTATTATATTATCATTAATATTATTATATATATATGTAATAATATTTATATATAATACAATATTATTATATATCATATATATATTAATAAAAATATTATTATTATTAATATATATTATATATATATTACTATAATGATATGATATATTATAATAATAATATTATTAACAATATTATATATCACAATAATAATATTACAATGTTATTATTTCGAAACTTAAATTGATAGAAATTACTTTAATGGACCTACATTAAAGTCAGCAAAATAATGTCCAACTTTGTTCAAAAACAACATGCTTTTTTTCGTCTCTCTCTCCTGCGAAACATACTTTTTCGAGCTGTGTCGCTTTCATTGCAACTGTATCGTGTGATCGAAGCTTCATCCGAGACTCGCCACAAAAAGCAAAAAAACGAAAAGATACACTCGTTTCGATGCTGAAACTTCTACACGCGCGACCAAGGTGACGCAGATCATCAGGGGGGGGGGGGGGGGCACTAATTACGTTTCCACGTCTCTTGGCGTCCGATGAAACGATTCTACAGGAAAGGAAAAACCGGCTGTATCTCGTCAGCGATCGTTACGTAAACGTATCGCGGCTGGTAAACGCTTCTGTTTGCCGCGAAACGCCTCTTCATCCGCCTCGAACGCGGCTCCTCTCTTCTTATCGACGGCTCGTCGAGCGTGACGAAAACACACGTTACGCGTGTTACATGGGGAAAAAAGGAGTCGCACAGAGAAACATAAAAATAGAGAACCACGCTTTATTCTCTCGTTACATAAAGGCGCAACGTCCAATCGAACGATTTCGAGTGTATGAGATTAGATTCGTGCGTATGAGGTGTCAAAAAATTCCTGAACTGACTTTTTTTGGCATTCAACATCATAAATACGATGATGAATTACGATTATGTTATATGTCGAAAGTGACCAGGATCGAAACACGCAGCGTTCGCCGTTTTAATTTGCACAATTCGAAAATAATCGGGAATTAACTCTATATTACTGAGCAATCTGGGTCGTTCGTAACGTGGAATTGGATGAAAAATTAATCAACGATTAAATTTTTCCAGTGATCTTTCATCGCAATTGATAATTCGCAGTCCAGTTTTAGTTGTTCAATCGTGAATAAAGATGTAAATAAAATACCTTGCACGATGTATGTAAATAAAGATCGTAAATGAAATAAGCCTACTTTAGTCGTGATTAATTGCGATAAACGATGATATAACTGTTTCGTAATTTCGTAAATCGCAATTAAGGACTGAACTCTTATTTTAATCGTTAACTGTTATTAATTGTCGACTTTAATCGTCAGTCGGATACTTCACTGACGATTAGTTGCTGAAACTCTTTTTTGCAGTGAAATTAACGTTTAATTGTGTGTCTTCTTGTTCACGATTATTATATAAGAGTGGAGACAGATAGGCAATAATGTATGGAGAGATAGTGAAGGACTCTCCAAGTCCGTGAACAGTGAAATAATATTAATGCCTAGTGCAACGAAATAATAAATAATAATGAAAAAGTTTTTTTTAATAATAATTTTTTAATAATAAAAATAATAAAAGTTTTTTTTATTATTGTTTATTTAATAAATTTTGAAGGATTAATTAAGCTTGCAGCTGGATATACAAATTTCTATACCTCTCGACAGTATAAACCAACGAATATGTTTCATTTCGATTAAATATCTTAATCCTAAACGCTTTATTACAACGAAATAATAAATAATAATGTTAAAATATATAAATAATAAATAATAATGGTTTTTTAATAATAAAATAATTTTTTAATAATAAAAATAATAAAAGTTTTTTTATTATTGTTTATTTAATAAATTTTGAAGGAGTCCAAAATGAATTAATTAGGCTTGCAGCTGGATATATAAATTTCTATACCTCTCGACAGTATAAACCAAGAATATGTTTCATTTCGATTAAATATCTTAATCCTAAATGCTTTATTACAACGAAATAATAAATAATAATGTTAAAATATATAAATAATAATGGTTTTTAATAATAATCTTTTAATAATAAAAATAATAAAAGTTTTTTTTACTATTGTTTATTTAATAAATTTTGAAAGAGTCCAAAATGAATTAATTAGGCTTGCAGCTGGATATATAAATTTCTCGACAGTATAAATCAAGAATATGTATCATTTCGATTAAATATCTTAATTCTAAACGCTTTATTACAATTTTAAAAATATATGAAATTACAATATAAATTCAATGTAAATTGATAAATTGACAATTAACGATTAACATGATTAATCGATTCAATAAATCGACGATTAATTTTCTTCAATCAACGAAAGACGATTACCTTTATTTATTGATTTATTCAATCAGTTAATCACTCGATCTAACGATTCTAGTCGATGAATGTCCAACCCTGATTTATAACCATAACTAATATTTAATATTGTTTCTGACTTTTTAAAGGATCTGAAAAAATTCTGAGATACTCGAAATCGTCACTCTAAATGTACGATCGATCTTTGAATCAAATATTTGAATGAATAATTAGCAAAGGTAAAAATTCACTTCGAATTCAAGAGTGAGATTTGACACCGGATATAAATGATCCAGATTGCTCGCGACGAGTTAAGTGAAAAAAAAAAAAATGAAACTAAAATCGAGCAACTCGAGAAAATAAGAAATGTGTGATTTGTAGAAACGATAACATTTGCAAAAAGAGAGAAATTATCAGTGTTGAAGGTTTATACACGCTGATAAATTCTTTCTAAAAAGATACGTATTTTAGTAGAAAAATATCTTCCAGCAGATATTTAATCCATTCATCCACTTTTCAATTAGTCCAGATACATTACCAAATTCTAATTTCCAATATTCAGGCTACGAAAGGAAATTTGCCTAATATTCATTCATCGTTATATTTTCTTACTTAAACGCTATAATTTTAGAAAATTTCAAGAAATTGAAGAGTATTTATAACATCGTGATACATTATTGTTTGCTGTTTAATGGATTAAAGAAAAAAATCTTGGCTTCCTATAGAAAGCTACATTTAAATAAAAATACCAGAACTTTATTATATTTTAAGTAAACGAAATTAAGTAGATTCTAAACAATCATGACACCTAATTTTTACCTATTTCAAGCAATATCCACGAACAGAGCCTAAGAAGCTTATGTGTTACTACGTACTATTAATTTAATCCAGGAACTTTCGAATTTATCCTCATAGAAAGCTGAAATTTTTCGTTCACGCAAATTCAAACATACTCTTTGTTAATGATAAATATGGATGTTTGTGCAAAGTTCATATTTTCATGAACATAATTGAAGAAATGATACTTGAATAGACTTAATATTAGTATATTCGAGTCGTTTCACAATTCTGTCATTTTCTTTTTTAATCAAGAAATCTGCTAGGAAATGAGATGAACATTTGTCAAAAATTTGTATGCTCAAAATTACTTAAAAGTCTGAAAGTTTGTAAATAATAAAAAATTAAGCACGCACTCACCTTTGAATATATTTATTCGGTATATTCAATATATATCCTTTTTAAATCTTTGATGAGTAAATTATTTTAGAGTATTGTATAGATCATAAGATCATAATTATATGTACAGGTGATAAGATTATAATTAAATCTGTACAATACTCTAATACTAAACACATTGAAGAGATGATGATTCGAATCATCGACATGTATTCTATAAATACATACGTTTGCAGCTTTAAATTTTCTGTAAATAAATGCACAAACATCCCCGCAAATCGCTTACTCTTCAAGATGAAAGAAAATAAAGAGCCATGGAATTTTCCTAGCAATTAACACACGTCGTGTCGAGAAAAATATTTTTAAAACACAACGACTTGAGAAGGAGATTAGAAAATCTCGAACGTACATGCATGTGATAACGAGCTTAAGTGCACGCGGTCGAACGTGTTACTATTGTACTTAAATGGCATTAAATACGGCATCGAGGTACGTGTTCGTCTCGCAATGCTGCGCATAAGCATATTAGGTGTGTCGTGCAGCTCCGATTCAACACATTCGTTGCCCCAGTAAATTTTGTACTTTTCATCGCAAATCAGCAGCGTTCGACAAATTTTATTCGAGATGAAGATAAAAGATAACAATTGATTATCTTTATTTGAAAAGTCACTTCGTGCAAATTCGCAATAGAATCTCTATTAATCGGACCACGATTATTTCCCTTGGATCTCTCTAAAAAATATTACATCTAAACGTTATTTTTTGGTAAAAAAAAAAAAGTTTGTTGTAAAATCTTCATAAGATATTAATAATAGATTAATATATTAATGTAATATAATAATAAGATATTTATAATAAATTTTTTTTATCAAAAAATAGTAGTTCAGATGTAATATTTATGAAAGTGACTTTTTTTGATAAAATCTTTGTAAGATATTAATAATAGATTAATATACTAATGTAATATAATGTAATATAATAATAAAATTTATAATAAATTTTTTTATTATAAATATCTTATTATTGTAATATAATGTAATTATATTACATTATATTACATAATATTATAATATTATATTACGTATATTATAATGTAATATAATATAATATAATAATAAGATATTTTTTTTATCAAAAAATAGTAGTATATCAGATGTAATATTTTTGAGTGATTTTTTTGATAAAAAAAAGTTTGTTGTAAAATCTTTATAAGATATTAATAATAAATTAATATACTAATGTAATATAATAATAAGATATTTATAATAAATTTTTTTTATCAAAAAATAGTAGTTCAGATGTGATATTTTTGAAAGTGATTTTTTTTGATTAAAAAAAGTTTGTTATAAAATCTTTATAAGATAGGATGAAACTTTCCTTTCAAAGAAATCATTTGAATTCAAAATTTTGTGATTTTTTTTAAACTTTTGTCCTGCAATTTAATTTTATTAAATCTTTATTTACTCAATTTTAAATGTCAATCAGCTTAACTGACGTTTAAGTGTTTATTTCATTTTTCTCAAGTACTATGATACGGTGAAGTTCAAGATTTACTGACTATATTTTGCAAAACAACGAAGGGCTAATCTTTAAACAATTATTGAATATTTATATTGAATAGTAAAATAATCATTTATAAGACTCAAAACTCCGATTTTGAATAGCTATTCTCGACGTCCAATTTCATCGAGTCCGTGACTTCTGAAAACTAGAAGAGTCCACTTGAATTTGTAACGAAGGCAAAGAGCGAGTTCGTCGCGTTCAAATCGCAGACACCATTTTAATCTGTTTCGGAAACAAGGGAAGCAGAGGGAGGAAAAGAAAGAAAAAAAAAAAAAAAAAAAAAAGAAGAAGTAACAGTAAACGGCAAGTTTCGCCGGGTTTTCGATCATTCTTTCGAACAAAAGATATTACGTACAGGTAGATAGCATCGTCTCGCATAGCATAACTAAATTTGCCTACAGTCACGCGAGAGAGATTTTATATCCGCGAAGTTGTTGCCGGACGCTGAAATCGTGCGGCTCGTGGCAGGTGTTACGAGGAAGAGATTGAACCGGAATTAATTGCACGGGCTTTCAGCCCCCGGTGATAATATACGATACTACATAGTACTGTTGATAAAGTTTTCTGTTATCGTGGTCATTCTCACGAATTTGCACGTTTAGATTTACGTTACATTCTTTGCGCGATTAAAGATCAAACAATGCGTGAAAAGTGTAAGACACAGAGCAATCGAAAAATTACAATATAGAGTGGCCACTGAAAAACTAAGTGGTATGGAAAATTCATAAAAAGAAGAAAAGTTTTTTAATTAATTAATTACTTAATTATTAATATATATATATATTTATTTTTTAAATTAATTTATATATATATTAATAATTTATAATAATTATATATATATTAATAATTAATTATAATAATATAATTATTAAATATATATAATTAAAAATTTTTAATATATATATAATTAAAAATATATATATATTCTTTTTTAAATTAATTTTTAATTAAAAATTTTAATTCATAAAAATTCGCATATAATACTGAAAAAAATCTATCGATTATATTTCTAAATAAAATAATAAAAAATTTTAAAAACATGTATTTGTAAAAGTTTTGTTTTATGTCATTCAGTCTTTCAGTGACCACTCTTATAATTTACGTTTATTATTTTCTGGAGAATTTAATAAATTAAAACTGGAATTGAGGAGAGATTTTCGACGACACGAATACGTTTTACTTCTTTTAATTTTGTTTCATACGTCTAACCCTTTGCTTTATTATATCGAGTCGCATTCGCGTTATAAATTATGAGTTATCAATAATATTCATTTTTAATTTTTTTTTAAATTTAATATTTTTTTTTAATTTTTTTTTAAATTAGACTGTACGCTAATTAACACTAACATGTATTAAACTGTATTAAGATATCCGATTTTTTTAAAATATCGATATCTTAACCCTTTTTTTTTAGTAAATACCTTTCACACTTTTGGAGATATTTTAAATACAACTTCAAGAGTAGATTTTCTTTTCTCAGATTCTAAAAATCTTCGTTTACTTTCAATCTGAAATGCTTTTATTTTATTTTAATTGCCATTTTGTTATTATAATCATTTTTTTTTTTTATCAAAAAATATTTAAAATACAGATCACTGAACTATTGAAAGTGCCTTTAAAAGATTCAACAAATTGAAACTTCAAACTTTTGTAAGAATAAAATAATAATGAAACGTGATAAAAAATTTTGATTAAATTAAGAGACCTACAATTAAATTAATTGATGTAATTAAATAATGATTTAAGAAACTTATAATCAATTAGAAAAAAGGTGTTGGATTGCGATAGTTCTTGTTTCAATTAATGAAATTTAAAAAATTCATTTTACTCTGCTGCGACCTTCGAATTTTTATTTAATTGTTATTAATATTTTTTATTACTATTTATTTCGTTCTTACACAGTTTCGAAGACGAAAAGGTTTTATAATATTTTAAGAATAAACAAGAATATGGAACATATCAAAAATAAATAAGAATATCACATTCTGAGGATAAATTTATGTTCGACATAAAACTGAATCGAAATATCACGCGTGCCATCACAAAATCTTTTCATATTTCGTTTCTTTTAATTTTAAAGAGACATAAATGGATCGAAAATGACGATCGAAAGAACGCAGCGGAGTTCAAAATTACTATTAAATGTCGGGGTCATTTCGTATGTTCAAATGAAAAAATAATCACAGAGCAAAGGACTGTTAATACGACACATCTAGTATACTTCTTGTTAGACATACACGTATAAAACGCACGAGAACGAACGATAATCGTTTGTTTGAACAGCGAACGAACGAACAACGTGATCCAGGTACAAAGATCAACTAAAAGCGTGAAATCAATTCAGCCTATCGTTATTAGCACTATCATACTATCGTATATTAGTATTATCGACAATGGCGTTCAGTGAGAAATTGAGAAACGATACAAAATTATCATCTATTGTAATCCTCATAGAATCGTACCTTTTGTCAGCTTCGCAAACTGCAACTATCTACATTTTCTATAGCTTAACTTAACGTACGATAAACAATAGGCACAAATCCCGAAAGCTGAAGCTTTGAAACATAATTTCTTTTTTTCTGTCTTTCAAGTTAGGAAACAGAGTGTTAGAAAACATTAATGAACGAAATAAAATGGCAAACGAACGCTTCTCAAACATTCAGATTCAATATAAATTTATTAGGTTGCGTGATAAGTTCGCACCGTTAGTAATGAAGTTAATTCATGTATAGTTATGCATAGTTATGTAACAACCTTTTCTTTTTGCCAATATATTTTTTGCAACATCTACGTTTCTTTGAATTATATAATTATTAACTTATATAATTATATAAGTATATGAAAATTCTATATTTATATAATATACTTGTATAAGTATATTAAAATTGTATAATTATATAATACATTTATATAAGTATATTAAAATTGTACACTTATATAATTATTAACTTATATAATTATATAATTATTAATTATATAATTATATAAGTATATGAAAATTCTATACTTATATAATTGTATAAGTATATTAAAACTGTATACTTATATAATACACTTATATAAGTATATTAAAATTGTATACTTACATAATTATATAAGTATATTAAAATTGTATACTTATATAATTAAGTAAGTATATTAAAAGTAAGTATATAATTATTAACTTATATAATTATATAAGTATATAATTATTAACTTATATAATTATATAAGTATATAATTATTAACTTATATAATTATATAAGTATATAATTATTAACTTATATAATTATATAAGTATATAATTATTAACTTATATAATTATATAAGTATATAATTATTAACTTATATAATTATATAAGTATATAATTATTAACTTATATAATTATATAATTATAAACAATATTTTTCTCATTGATCGAAAACGATCAACATTCTACTGTTAATAGTAAACAGTAAATATTTCAATAAACTCAAGTCGTTCTTTTTCATTCGATTACAGGTCCAATATTTTCTGTAATGATAAATTTCTTAGATTCCTTCAATATTTTAAATATCATATGTCGCTACGTATTTTCAATCTCATTACGTACTTCGGATATTTATATAACGCTCTTTCTGTTCTCTTTCTGCTTGCAATTATAATTATTTTATCGTACTTTATATTTCATTTATTCACACGACGTGTTCAATGCAAACGACTCATGTATGTTACTATTATTTTCTATGATACACACTTTTTAATCACTTAGATTGGGATAGCGTGTCTCGCGCATGATAATTTGATCCAAAAGAGATCACGTGTTTTGCATCACTCGTAGTCTGACGATTTCACTTTAATAAAGGTTTTACGTATTTCTTACAGTGATTATCAGTTGTCATGTTGGAATTTCGAATTAATTTACTTGTAATGCTAGGTCTACACTAATGTATTCAATAATTTCCACACAATTCTAGGAAACGAGCTCACTTTGTTGAAGATATTCCTCAGTCTAATTACTGAAAAATTAAATAGGCGCTCACTGCTCTCTCATTTGTCGATTAAAATACCAACCTAAGTGGTTAATATCCTTAAAAATGTGACGAATTTATTACACAACCTATTATTTGCTTCTTTTTTTTTTTTTTTTTTTTTTAATGAACGACAAAAATCACCGAATACTGTCAAAGAAAGAATTTCAAAAGAAAAAAGTCTGTATTTTTTATCAAGGAAATAGTATAAACGATACTTTTAACTTGTAATTATACTTTAACACTCTGTAAAAGTATAACAATACTTTTATATAATATAATCCTCTACATCATACAATACTTATATAATATAACAATTTATCTAATATAATACTCTGTATAATAATACTTTTAACACTCTGAATGTTAATGGCGTGAAAATATCCAGATTTCGGGATTTAATGTGAGACAAAGATGCAGGTACTAGACACTATGCGTAAGAAGCAACTTCCACGTCGATGATTTTTCGCATCAACTAACGTCTCACGTACGTATATATCACGGCGATTCACTCCGTAGCAAATGCATGTGTTCCTCCTCCCTTCTTCTTCCGTAGTGAAATGCAATTCCAGTTGAGTAACTTGCGTTTCCCTGGGAATCGAGATACTAATGGGAGATTACCAGCGACGTTTGTCCTTGATTTTACTACCGTTATTATCTCCAATTGCGACAATCAGCCGCGACCAGTCTCAAGAGTTGTTACCTACTACACAGCTTCTATGAATATGCAATGACTCGGATGTACCGCTGTCACAAATAACGTTTCAGCGTTGTTTTTTTCTTTTTTTTTTCGAATTACGCGTTAGAAATTTGCAAGACGAACGTTTATTCAGTTGCGTTTCTGTCGTAGATGATTTTTATAATACTGTCCAGGGACTCAGTATTCAAACGTGTTCATTAGTGTTCTATAGGTAACAATAAAATTGAAATGTCATTTGACAAAAGTTGCTGCTGGTACGAATCATTTCGATTTGATATTAAGAAAATAAATTCTAAAGTCCTGTGAAATTTCAATTCTTGAAAATTGAAGATTAATAAATTTAATTACTTTACATAAAAGAGATTCTAAAGTCCTGTGGAATTCGAATGCAAATTTCTCAGTTTTCTAAATTAAAAATAATAAATTTAATAATTTACATGAAAGAAATTTTAAGGTCTTGTGAAATTCGAATTCCAAGTTTCGATTCCTTAAATTGTAAATTAATAATTATTAGAAATTAAAATATTGTAAATTAAATTAAATATTAATATTATTAGTAATAATATATAAAATTTTTTACTTTAATATTTACATATGCATTTTAAAATATTGGTCAAAGTATTATATATTATCAATATGATGTTGAATTTATGTTATCAATACGCTATTGAATTTATTGTAGAGCAAATCTCATCGCCACTTGTGAATCATTGATTTATTTTGCCTATATATTTCAGAAATCAAAAATGTTATGAAACTTTTCAATAAGTTCTATTGAAAACATGGACCATGGAATTTTTTTTAAAAATATTCTCACATTACAAGTCCCAATGAGAAGTTCTTGAAAAAAATGAAAGTTAACTTTTTAATGAAGCAATTATGGACATTTCAGTTCTATTTTAGTCCTATAGAACACATTGGCAAAGCTTGAACAATAAACTTCTGGACATCCTGTATAGTACGTAAATATTCGAATAACGCTTCCACGCTTTTGCAATGTTAAGCCTCGTTTACATTGGGCAATGTTTCGATAAAGTTTGACTGTTTTCTCTTAAAAAAAAAAAAAAAAATTATGAGTAAAATGTACCAAACCAGACTAATGTGAAAATGATTAAAATTTAATTGTAACTTTACAGAATTACTGTAAACTCGGCATAAATTCAGTGTAAACCAAGCGTAAATCAAGTTGAAAACACTTTTAATTGTTCAAACAGAGGTAATACATTCACTAATTTTTGATTGAACAACTTGGTCTTATCAATTATAGTTGCCTAAAGTAAACATATATATATATACGCAGCTTTAATTTAAATAGATTTTCGAAAAAAATTGATATTTGGCATAAGCAGCAAATCCAAAAATTCAATGAAACAAATTCATCTCACTTCGAGTCCGATTTTAACCAATCACCCTACTCATATAAAATGATTCAAGATCAACTTGCTATCGTTCGGTCCGAACATGATTGACAGATTCATCGTCATCGACGAATCTTCGACATAGTCCATTAAGCACCACGGGAATTAACGATATATAAAAATAAATTCAAACTTCGTGGAATTGCAATTCCCACCCATTTCAAAGTTCAAAAACAAAATTAAAGTAAATATATAAAGTTCATGCAAAGACTCATGCAACTTTGGCTCTTAACGGATTACGCTTCGCGATGAGACACCATCTTGGGAGACCCCGTACCAACGAAGACGCTTGATTAAAACCCTAACAGCTAGAACTCCGTTAGTTGGTTAGTCAGTTTTATACTGTTTTGCTTAAAATCGATTAAAACGATTGTACTGCGACTGCTTATCATGCACGGATATACAGACACGGATACAGACACGCGTTAAAATATTATGTCCCTCCGCGGATGGTGCACAGCGATTAAGGTATACACACAGCTCGAATTGTACAGAGTGTTCCAGTATAGCCTCTTAAATATTGAAAAACTTTGTCCGTCGATAACGCGTATAGCCTCCGGTTAGGAATTCTCTTGCTTTCATCTTTCTCCTCCTTCCCTCCCTCCCTCCCTCTCATTCTCTCTCTCTTTTTTCTCACTTTTTCACGTCCTCTTTAGATCTTCTTCGTTCAACAACAGTTTCCGCTTTTCAACTGTGTGTCTGTGTCTCGCCCTCCCTTTAACCCCTTGCACTGGCAACTGGTCCGCGGACCATAACGAGCGACCGAACCGTATACAATAATTCGCCGTTTTCTTTTTGAACTCGTCGGTACGTAGACGGTATGTAGAAATTATTGACAAGTGATAAATTAATTTTTCGTTTTGTCTGGGTTATACTTAAATATACTTAAAACTGAGAAAATGTTGCAATTTCTCGAAAAAGTTCTCGACGTGCGTGGCACGTGCATTCCAGCGCAAGAGGTTAACCCCTTGCGCTGGCAACTGCGCCGCGGACCATAACGAGCGACCGAACCGTATACAATAATTCGCCGTTTTCTTTTTGAACTCGTCGGTACGTAGACGGTATGTAGAAATTATTGACAAGTGATAAATTAATTTTTCGTTTTGCCTGGGTTATACTTAAATATACCTAAAACTGAGAAAATGTTGTTGCAATTTTGGGAGAAAAAGTTCTCGACGTGTGTGGCACGTGCAATCCAGCGCAAGAGGTTAACCCCTTGCGTTGGCAACTGCGCCGCGGACCATAACGAGTGACCGAACCGTATACAATAATTCGCCGTTTTCTTTTTGAACTCGTCGGTACGTAGACGGTATGTAGAAATTATTGACAAGTGATAAATTAATTTTTCGTTTTGCCTGGGTTATACTTAAATATACCTAAAACTGAGAAAATGTTGTTGCAATTTTGGGAGAAAAAGTTCTCGACGTGCGTGGCACGTCATTCCAGCGCAAGAGGTTAAAATATGCACGGACGTACCAGACGTACTCCGGTACTGAAGAAATATAGCGCAGTCGTAGTTTCAAACCCGTGGAACAACGACGTAACTGATACATCGACATCGGCGCGTATACGGTATTTCCGTTTCAATGGAAAATCGAAGCAACGTCACTGAACTGAAAGGAGATGACTCCACGCGGAAACGTCAATCGAAAACGAAGTTGCGTGAGATCTTCTTGGAACAAGAAGTTTCAATCTTCTCAGGGATGTCGATGTTGAAAACTTATTAAGTTCATACAGTCACAAGAATATAACGGAGCACCGGCCGCGTTGGAATAAAGAGCGATTTCCAACAATCTTTGGGTATTAATCCTCGACTGATATCGCTGAGATCGTTACTTACTACGTTTGCTTAATTTTTATTTGTTTTTATTAATTTAAATTAGCGTGGTTAATTACGTGGCTTGAGAATACCAGTTGAGGGTTAATAACGAACAGTTTCTAATTACTCCTCGTTAGGAGAAGTGATCCAAATAACCGGGACAAGTCTGATCTTCTTTGATAAAACGTTTTGTTTCAAGTGTCTTTCATTCAATCGATAATCTTTTGTTTATTTAGATACAGCACTTAAGAAACAGTACATACAAAAACTGTATAGTCGTAAAATATTGTTCCGATTACAACCAGAAAAGAAGTGTACTTGTTCCAGTCGCGTAGACCACTTTATACGACACAATAAACACGAACAACAAATATAAATTGTATCGTACAACGATATTCTTAGAGTTAATAAAACCACGCGAAAGCGCATAGGTGCGTACTCGCGTTATCCATCTTTAGTTTCCAACAATTTTCGACTTGCTCCAAAACGGAGCCACGCACCGGGGATACCCACAAGATAATTCTCCTTCTCTCCATCTCTCTCATCATCTCGTACCAACCAGACTTCTAATCACAACCTGTGCATTTCGCAACGACGCTTGACCAATTGCAAGACAAGGTACATACAAGACAATCATTCTCGGACTAACAGCAAGCTTCGCCGAATCGGCTTTAACGGTTAAAACACGTTTCCTGCTAACTTCCAACCGAGTTTACAAACGCACTATATTTCTTCGAGCATACGTACACGCGATGGTGCAGAATACGCAGTGTTTCCGAGCGTTTCGCGTGATCACGCGAACATCTTTGATCGGCGGCGGGGGAGTTAGGGGAGGAGGTGGTGTTTGGATCGGGCAGCCACGTATATAATTGGGCCGCGCGTGAATCTCTGTGCCCCGTCAAGACCATCATCGATCGGCGGCGAACACGTCGATTCGCTGATAGTTTTGATTATCATCGTCGAGACGTTATCACGTGGCAACACTTCCCGTGGCCGGAGTCGCAACGAGGAATCGATATTGTCACTTTAACAACGCGTTCGCAGGGTGTATGCACTATGCGCAGAGCTGCTCGTAACAGATGTTACTAGGTCGAGAGAACAACGGGAGACGAGTCCGCTTGTGAAATTGGAAAGTGAAATTCGGAAAATTAAAAACGGGATATCGTCGAACCTTTCGGGTTCGTTTTTTTTTTTTTTTTTTTTTTTAAATCGAGTTGCGAACAGGGCTGGGTAAAAACAATATTCGAAAAAAAAATATTTTAGATACTATTTTCTTTCTTTTTTTTTTTGTAATATTAAATACTGTATGATTTGAATAAAATGCAATTGAAAATTGAACAGAACATGTCAAGCTTTTCAGGTTCGTCTTTTTTTTTTTTTTTAATTGAGTTGCGAACAAAGCTGGACGAAAAAACATTGGAGAAAAAATATTTCAGATGCTATTAAAAATATTAGATATTTACGATCATACAAATAAAATAGTATTTTAAGCAGGACATGAAATATTTTGTTTTAACAATCTGAAGCACAGAATAAAATATTTCAATCTTATATTTTAAACATATACTTCATTGTAAAAACAATGAAATATTTACACTAACACTCGTAATTGTATCTTGCTCTTTAATCCAAACATTACAGCATAACATGTTAATATATTTTATTTTGGTTTAGGAAATTTTTTAATTTAAATATTACGAATAGATCTCTACATCACAATAATTATGCAAAGAAACGTTTTGTATCACAGTACGTGTCTTTCGGTTTGTTTTAACTACAATTTTAATATATTATTAATATTTTATTATATACAAAGAAATATTGAAAAATATCGAATGTATGTCATTATCTTCAGTAATATTTGAAACAAGTTACAAATTAAGACAAATAAAATATTTCAAAGCACCTTTCAATTAAAATACTATTTTTGAAACTTCTTGTAACAAATAAAATATTTTATTTTTAAAGTTAAATTTAGAATAAAATAGATTATTTCCTATCTGTTATCTAAAATAATCTTTTACCCAGCTTTGGTTGAGAAAATCAATATACTATACCAGTTACCATGCATAAATAATTAGACATTTGGTATAATATAATTCTATTAAAAAGCTGATATTTTTGCTAATTATGTTTCGATAATTATGACTGATGAACATTTTTCTAACATTAATTCTTTTTATTTTCAATTTTCACATTCATTTTTAGAAAATAGCTACTTGGTACTTCGTATCAATTTCAGAAAAAAATCTGTATAAATTATTTTCAACGTGTTATTTCCTAATCGTTTTAAAATTTTAATGATAAAAACATACTATAGAGTCTTCAACCACTTCGTTATTATAATATTAACTATTATTTTCATCAACATATGTCAAAGAGATTCATTTGAATTGTATTTTATATTGCAATAATTCAAAAGTGTCTAAATACTTATGCACATCCAGGCAATTCTGTGGATATTTTACGAATTTTATTGTATTTATAAAGTGAAAGTCAAAATGCTATCAGTGTACAGTTAAAATGTACCCCTTCTTTGAAAAAAATAATATTTGGCAGACATGTCTTATAATTTACTATATATTATATTTTGGAGAATCAGTCTGAATATTTTCAAAGTATGATACAATTATAACTTTAAATTCAAACGTATTTTTGTTTGAGAGATTGTAGTCTTTGTGATCGGCTTGTTTTATACTTTATATATAAATAATCGATTCGATCGTTTGTGACAACTTGTAAAATATATTCTTTAGGAAGGTAAATCAATTACCTTTCAATTTAATCTCTCAAAGGGATGATCACTAACCCGGAAATTCAGAAAATTATGAAACTTTAAGTAGATAGTAGAGAGCAAGTAGATTTCCTGCGGAAATTCACTTTGTGAGAGTAAAATTAATTCCAAAAAATTCGGCTATTTTTCCATTTTATGTTGTAACTGGCAATACGATAGAAAAAAAAAGTTTTTAGAGAAAAGTTACTTCCTTTAATTATGGCTATTATACAGTAATAAATTTATCAATTATTTATATAGATAGATAAAAATTGAAAACAAAAATATTAATAATTCTTCCTGAAAAATTTTTCATTCTTTTGCATGAAACTTTTGGTAGTTTAATACTATATAAATTATAATTTCTATGAGAAATTTTATAAACAATGTAGTTAAATGATTTCTTGTAAAATATATGAATAAAAGCTTCTGTACTCTAAATACTTTCTTTTACTTTAATGCCTCTAATGAAAATTTCATGCATTAGTCGTCGGTAATTCTAATATTAAATAACATAACTCTATGAAGTAGCATAATCCGTTTTTTTTTTTTTTTCAAAGAAAAATCTCTAACTGAATAACAAGATGAAAAGAAAATAAAAGACAGGTAATTTTTTAATTAAATTAACAATTGATAAATTTTTTACTATATGATATTCCTAGTTAAAACTTTTTTTTTCTATCTCTAATTTAATTAGAAAATCGGGAAAATAGTCGAATTTTACTCTTCTTAGAATAAATCTCCACGGGCAAAGAAATTATGTACATGTATCGTACATTCATTTCTACGTGAAAGTTTCGTAATTTTCAGACACACGTGTCATCACGTTTCGTTTCATCTGTTACAAAAAGCTCTGTAAATGTTAAGTATCAAACATAATATGTGTATAAAATATAGAAGAATATATTATATCGATTTTCCTTCATGAGAATCCTTCGTAATTATCTAATCCTTTCTTTAAAAAGAAAAAAAAAAAGAAAACTCGAGCGATTCATTTTGCCTTTCCTCTTCCTAGACTACACTTGACGAACTCTCTTCCAACTCTTTTAAAAAATAATGAAACTCGCGTACTGAGCTCCGAGCAAAACGCTGAGCGAAATCGGGAACACGGCTTCGCGACTTGTCGATGAAAAATTATCAGAAAACTTTCTGAAAGTAGACAGCGCGACACGAAGAATCATTTACGCGACATCGATCGCTTATTGAACGAATTCCGACATTCGCAACGCGTCTCGAATTTTCCCGTACAAAACGATTTTTATCGTCTCGTTAGCTCTCTCTCTCTCGCCTCGCTATTTGCTACACATCAACATAGCGAGCGTAGTTATAAAAAAAACGACAGTCGTAAATTCTCCGTTCCTCTTTTACAATCGTTTCATTCGAGCCTCGAACTTCGAACTCTGAAAATATATGTACAATATCTCGCCTCGTTACTAACTGAAAGAATCCGTGTATCCTTTTTTTCTCTTTTCCTTTCTTTTTATCAACAACATCGGAGCCAACAACAGGGAGCCATCCTCTACAGCTATAATTAAAAAACGCTTCCGGCATGTTCCTTCTTTTCCCACTCTTCAATTAAAAACCTTCACGATCTCAAAGAGTTATAAAAATAGTTTCATATATATCTACCGTGCTACGTGTCCTTTGAATACGTATTTTTCTTTTTTTCTCTCTCTCTCTCTCTCTCTCTCTCTTCTTCTGTCCCCTCTCGCGGGGATATATCACACTACGCTGTAAAATATAGATGAACGTTCGTTCGTTCGTTCGAGAAAAATGAAAACCGGTAGAAAGGAATATAAAAATATAGTTGCATGTAAATGACAATAGCGAGTCCTTCATTGCGATCGCGATGACGAGAGATCGATGTCGACAAGTTGTGACGAACCCTCTTAAATCAAAGAGCTTGTTTCTTACTTCGCCCTCGGTTCGAAATCGTTGCGCGAACAATTGATTATCGCGAGAGACCCGGCGTCCTCTGCATCACTTCGGCAACGATACACGCACGATTTATTAATTTACAGACCCGAACGATAATAATAATACTGATTTGCCGATTTTCAGCAGAGATATATCGGTAACTAGTTATCTAGAATACCCTCACATCGAATAAACACATCGAATATTTGTCTTGAATTCTTTCTTTGCGGTGATCGAGGTCGAAACTTCGTATTTTAAACCTTAGACGAACGATTATACTCCTAATCAATGCAAATACTCTTCTCGATTTTAAGGTACAATCAATGAGATCTCCGTTTTCCATGTACGAGAGAAAAAGAAATTCGACAAAGGAGTTTCGCTCACGGAACGACGATGCGAATTTGTCGTTTGAAATTTGCGACTTTAAACGCGTTTCTCTCTTTCTCTCTCTCTCTCTCTCTCTCTCTCTCTCTCTCTCTCTCTATCGAGAACTTACCCTTCTTCTCCTCTTTGTATGTCAAGTGGCGTTTCGTGGATTAGTATGGTGAAAAGAAGTGTCACGTACTCGTTGAGAAACCACCAGAGATCGCGCGCACGTACGTGTGTACATATATATATGTACCTGCATACATACGTGTTTCATCGTTTCCTTTCTCGATTCACATGGTGTACTGAGACAGCAGAATTCGGGGAGTCGTGAGGTTGCTCGGTGGCTCGGGTCAAGTGGTACACCAGGCCAGGATCACTTTCTTGAAGGGAACGAAAATCGCACGATCCGGATCGCTGGAAACACCAATTTGGTCACAGGAAATTTATAGCATTTCACCGTACGAAAATTCTTTCATCTAATTGTAAGTATCTTAATTGAACTAGTGAGCAAGAAAAAAGAAAAAAAGAAAAACAACGTAGCACAGGAAAAAAATTTCATATTGAAAATCATTGTTCTTTAAATAAGGAAACGTGATTATTTCAAATAACATAGATGTGATATGAAGTATAGTGAAACTAATTTCTTACGCGATAAAAGAGATATCTCACGGGTGATCAAATTAAATTCGAAATTAAATTTTTATTTAATCTTTTATCAATTTGTTTTATTATAATAATTGTAAATATGATGTAGTTATATATTATTTTATTGTTATATTATAATTATAATGCTATATTATATGTTAAACTATATGATATGTTATGTAAATTATATAATTATATAATTATAGTTATAAATATATAATAACATATATTCACATTATATTATATATATATAATCAAATAAAAAATAAAAGTAATAATATAATATAGACTAGTTAAACTATATAATATGTTATGTAAATAATTATATAATTATAGTTATAAATATATAATAGTAGAAGGGTCAAAGAGGATAGTATATTACAATACGTTATGTAATTATATAATTATACAGTTATAAATATATAATAGTAGGTTGAATACATTCTTAATTTGTTGAATGTATATTATTATTCAGTATTAGAAATTTTAGATTTTTGATCATTTTGATAACAAGCAAAGGATTCAAAGAGTTAAGATATGAAAGTTTTTCAAAATTTTCCAACTTGTAGAACAGTTATGACCGTTTGAAAAAAATTTGAAAAGTCAGAGGAAAGTTAAAGTCTAAAGTACTGGGGCATGGTGTACACAGTCGAAGATGTGTTGGATTATTGCAAGAGATAACAACGGTTAAGAGGGCAAGAGGAAAAAAAGGAATTAACAACCGGTTAAAGATCAATGTTGTACCACGTTCTCACAGCGTGGTTAGCCTTTCTCAGAAGAATCAAATAAAAACGCCACACGTAACACGTGGATTGTAACAGGGACCGATTGCACGAGCCAATAAGTCATTCACATTTTCCTTGTACAATACTTCAAGCTTTCAAGAGCATGCGCTCCGATTTTTATCACCCCATAAATCTGAAGAAATAAGGAAGAGTCACGCAATTGAGCTAGGCTACGTGAATTACATCGAAAATTACATCGTGTTTCTCGTTTTCATCGACAAATTGCAAAAATGTGATTTACTAACGTCAGACGTTACAGCTGTACTAGACTGCACAGAGAATTATTTTAAAATTCCCCATACGAAAATTCGAAATAATAAATTTCCTACAAGGACTTTATGTAACTTGTTTTATAAAAAAAACTTACATAAAGTTGTATAAAAAAATTATTTTAAAATAATTATAAAAAACTTATGAATATATATTTCTGGATTAGCATGATGGCATCTAAATTGGAGCAGCAGTGTAAAAACAAAAATTGAAGCTATCCTTCCAAATAGAAAACACCGTTTTGCACAACTCATCAATTCAATTATTTGTCCACTTTTCTATAAAAATCACGAGAACAGTAAATCTCCTAGTCAAGAAAATGATTCTAGAAACAAACTGATTCTAAACTATCCAGACAGTTAAATTATTCTAAAATTTCTTCCCACGAAAAGACAATAAAACCTCCCGTAAAAAGATTATACAATGTATCTCCTTCGAAACATTATACAATGAATTATTTCAAAATCATTCCTTCATCTTCCACGCTAAATTTTCTACGCAAAAAATTGCCTCAGGATTATCCCTCCACGTGCAAAGGCAAACAATAAATTTGAAGGAGAATCGTTGAAGTCTTATCAACACGGTGGAAAGTTATGAGAAGAATTTCCCTTCGGCCGCATTTCCACGGTTCGAGTTACACCGGCGAGACTCGAAGCAACGCATCGGTATATACTAGTACGTTCTCGAGATCAAAATCAGAAGGAGGTGCACTTTCAGGGACGACGATCGTCACGCGAGAATCTCGAGCCAAACTTGGAGCGATTTTCCAAGGCTCGTCCGTAGATAGACGTTTCTCACGATAACGTATGTATGTAATGTATGTGACAAGAATCGCTATCGGCCAACTACGTGTAAAGCCAACAACGTTTCATCCGTGTTCTTGCCATTCGTTACTTTTTGGCGAGCTATCTCTTTATATTACGTTTTATCGCTGGTCTCTTTTACTATCGGGGCCGCCACTATCTCAAATAGCTTTATCCTCTGCTAAAGCGTCGTTTGCTGGATATGGGGTTTGGAGACAAACGATCGTGAAATGTCGTTCCCGTCGTTCTCCTGAATCGTGTTTCTTCTCTCGGTGACTGCAGTTGGCTACGAGCCGAAGATTATTATTTAATGTATGTTTTTTTTTTTTTTTTTGTTCAATTTGAAATCTAAGGACAAGGTGATGGTCATAACTGTCATTTTGCAGATGAAAAATGTATTAAAAAATATAGTATAAAATAAATGAAATATATAAGATATAATTATATATATATAATATATATAAAAATACATTTAAAAAATATATTATAAAATAAATAAAATATATAAAATATAATTATATATAAAATATAGAAAAATACATTAAAAATATATTATAAAATAAATAAAATATATAAAATATAGAAAAATACATTTAAAAAATATATTATAAAATAAATAAAATATATAAAATATAGAAAAATACATTAAAAAAATATATTATAAAATAAATAAAATATAGAAAATATAGAAAAATACATTAAAAATATATTATAAAATAAATAAAATATAGAAAATATAGAAAAATACATTAAAAAAATATATTATAAAATAAATAAAATATATAAAATATAATTATATATAAAATATAGAAAAATACATTTAAAAAATATATTATAAAATAAATAAAATATATAAAATATAATTATATATAAAATATATAAAAATACATTAAAAAAATATATTATAAAAAATATAATAAAAATGTATACATGCCATGCAAATAATTCATTATAAATGGGACGAATGTGTTACATGATGTGTTGTAACATTTATTAAAGCACTACATAATACTATGCTGAAACACAGTATACAAGATCAACGGTATACCCGTGGGTCCAATTATTTCTTAATCTTTCACGTGCAATTTCAGGAACTCTTGTCGCGATTAAACACATTTAACGCAGCTGATCATAAATTAATATTGCATTGCAGTAAAAATTAGGTCAACTAGCTTCGCACCGTAACAATTATTGTTCATTCATTAACAGTTTACCGGCGTATCTTACGTTTCTGTAAAGCGATATCGCACGTAATGGACGGAGAAGTAATACAGCTATGAGAATTTATGGAAACATCGATCGACGGTATAATATAGCACATTTTACGTAGACGTTCTTTTTTTAATCTTGCAATAAGAACGAAGACAACACTCTTCCTCGTATGATATATAGGAAGAACGTCGGTATCGATCAACGAAATCTCACACTTTGATATTTTTCCATTTTCGGTCATAAATTATTACAAACACTGTTTCTTTTCTTCGTTCGCCTAAAAGCGGACAGAAAATGCTAAAAGCAGGCTTATCGAGAATGTGAAATAACAAACGCATAAAATTCGTTTTGAAATTCATTTCGAATGTTACTAATATACCAAATTAACATGTTTTATCATAATTCTTTTTGTTCTTCATTCGATAATCTGTTTTCAAGAAGAATTATACCAACTTTAATTGTTGCAAGCATTGTTTTTTAAATAATGAAAATCTGGAATTAAAAATATTGTTGCAGAAATATGATTCTGTATTTCGTAGTTTCTGTGTTTTCGTTTTATTTTTAAATTTATTGAAAAAAATAATTAGACAGATTCTGCCTAATTTTTTCCAATTGTCGCTCTAAGGCTGCAATGTTTCTTTCAGTTTCATTTTGATTCTTATTAAAATATAATTATTCAAGTTCTATTTTTTTAATTGTCATTTTAATGTGTTATAATATATATATATATAATATAATGTGTTATAATATGTTATATATATATATATATATATATTATAACGCATTATATTATAATATATTATAATATATTATGTTATATATATAATATATATAATAATATAATTATTCAAGTTCTATTTTTCTAATTGTCATTTTAAGGTCTTATAGCAATTATACGATCGTTTATAACAAATTATATGAACACAAGTGAAAAAATTGACACTGAATGTAAACTCGTTTAAATCTTCTAAATTTTTAAACTTTATGTACTACGTATGTATATTTTTGCATATAGTGTACATCCTATGTCATTTTACATGGCTAAATTTCTCATAAATGCATAAACATATGTATTCAATTTATAATTAACAAACTCTAAATTTTCATGTAATTTTATTGTCACCTTCATTTATACTAAAAAAATAGATTAATTTAAAAAAATAGAATCCAAATATGTTTCATCTGTTAATCTATTCTATTTTAAATATCCTGCATATTTTTGTACGTTGCGTGTGCATTCTGTACACTTTTAGACCCAAATATACACAAATCGTTTCATCGAAAGATCTACAAAATCTAATAATTGAAATATCATTTCGAGCCACTAAATATCTCCTTCAATTTCCATCCAATTGCTCCGATGACCCCGAAGACTCCGGTATGATCATAAAATTTTAATCAATCCAAGATCCCGTGACTTTGCAATCGTCGTTGTGTCATAAAATATCAAATGCGCCGCGGTAAACATGGAAATAAGGCAACGGTTTCCAACAGACGTTTCTAGCTTAAATATACAGCGTGTGTTCGATTGTGCATAAGTTGTGGGAACATGCTGGTCAGATCTGGACTATGGCACGACAGAGTCTGGTATCACTTATTCATTGTGTTGTCGATCGGCGAAACACTTCGAGCAGAGGTGCCATTACACACTGGAACGGTTGGGTTCACGTGTTCAACCGGCAAGGCGTAAAACGTTTTTCAGTTTGCGCACCAAGAATAGCGATTACCACGAAACGGTCGCCTATAAATCCGCCGACCGTTCAAACTTTAAACATCTAAGGCACTAAGCTGTGATTCCACGAATTCTTACGTAACAATCTCATCAGAAAGTTTTACCACCAGGCTATAAGTTTGTTTCGCGTAACTTAAGTAACGATACATGTGTGTATGTACGCGTGTGTATGAGCTGGAGGATTTCAACGTGGATGGATTACGCACGTGCAATTGATTGTGCTATCGTCACGCTTCCTTCGAAGGTCGTAAATGAATACGTAGTGTTCTACTATGTAAGCCGGTGGCGAAACGATACGTTACGTACATAGTTTCCTTAACACTCTCGAGTTTTCAAACATTTCTAGTGTCCTACGTTCTTTCACGGCATGATTCTTTTACGACTGTCTTTGCTTGACGCGTCAATGCTTGAACGAGCATTCTTCTTTTAATCAATTTTTCATGCTTGTTAATGGAACTAGATATTTATATTATACGCAAGTTTTCATGCGTTTGTTTCGTACGCGGAAATTTTAAAATGCGCAGGATGCACACGGTATGAAAAAATAGAAAATTATGGTAATTCTCGTGATAGTTGTGTAATATGTAAAACGATTTCCCATCGAAATTCTGTAATTCTGAATTTTTTAATTATATTCTCAAAAATATAATATTGTATTATACTATTATATTATTGTATTATTATATACATTATAGAATATTAATATTAATTTAGTACTCACTATAATTAAATATAATATTAGTTAGATTACAGAATATTAATATTATACGTTAGATTACGGAATATTAATATTACTATAGTTAAATATAATATTAGTTAGATTACAGAATATTAATATTATACGTTAGATTACGGAATATTAATATCACTATAGTTAAATATAATATTAGTTAGATTACAGAATATTAATATTATACGTGAGATTATGGAATATTAATGTTACTATAGTTAAATATAATATTGGTTAGATTACAGAATATTAATATTATACGTTAGATTACGGAATATTAATATTACTATAGTTAAATATAATATTGGTTAGATTACAGAATATTAATATTATACGTTAGATTACGGAATATTAATATTACTATAGTTAAATATAATATTAGTTAGATTACAGAATATTAATATTATACGTTAGATTACGCAATATTAATATCACTATAGTTAAATATAATATTAGTTAGATTACAGAATATTAATATTAATTTTATTACTACTCACTATTAATATTAATTAGTACTCACTATAGTTAAATATAATATTATTAGAATATTTGTTAGTTGCAAAATGTGAGAATCAATTCAGATTAGAGGAATAATTGGGGGGGGGGACAAGTAAAAATTAAAAATTAATTTAAAATTTCATCTTAAACTTCCAAAGGCCGTTCCATTTAATATTATTTTAATATTATATGATCTTATTATAAGTTATAACATGAAACGTCCGATTCTGTTGTATGAATATTTTAAATCTTTTCTCCAGTAAATGTTTACGCTACTCTTTGGAGATGATTTAAGTAGATTCAGTCTCTATTTGCGTCTGAACTATTTTCTCAAGAAGAACATTTATTATTATGAAGAAACTATGAAAAATGCCTTTAAAGAATTTACTGACTCCAAATTTTCGTAAAAATAGAATTCGTAGTAATAGAACGTAATAAAAATTTCTCATTAGATTGAATAATTAATGATAATAATAATAAGATAATGAGATAAAAATTTTTTTATCACAACTAGGTGAATTAATTTAATTAAACAATAAAGAATGAAGAAATAATTTCTTAAATAAAGAAAGAAAAATTTCATTGAATATTCAAAAATATTGTGCTCGTTGAAAATCAAACGTTCTATATGTTATAAGCTAATAATATCAATACGATTAGTATGATTGTTATAATATTAATATGATTGATACGACTATTATAATATTAATATTAACAATATGATTTTCAGTCACCAATATTGCACAACCATCACAATTGTTCGCAATCATGTACAAGTTATTGTGTACTGCTAATATGATAATTGACTTAGATCGATTAGGTCAGAAAGAATACAGCAAAAATTTGTTCCAAGTGCTACTATAGCTGTGTAGTAAGAATCATCGTCTACAATCTACAAGTTCCAAAATCAAAAAGACAAAAGCATTCCGTGACCAGGCACGAGTAACGTATTATGTGACGATACAATTCAGACCAGAGCTTGAAGGGAACGAGCAAAGCCCCGCTTCTCTCGCAACAAGAGAGACACTTTATAAAAATGTTAAGCCTTGAGGCTTGGCGCAGCTTCTGCTTCGTTATCCGACGGAACTTGGCGAATAACTATCGTTTCTTTTTACGCGGAGGAACAATAGCTGTTAAAAGCGGTATATAGAGTTATCGAGCGTGGCCAGAGTTCGGGGCGAACTTTGCATTCTTCGACGAACAGGGAGAGAACGGCAGGCCTACATTCACTCTTATTCTGCGCGTGAGTGGCTCGTGTGCAGGTGCACATACGGAGGAAACTGAGAGAGGCGAGAGAGAGAGAGAGAAAGAGAGTGAGTTTATCGCGAGCGGAATTGCTTTTGTCACGCAGCTCGTTCCACGTTCGGCCTATTATCTCGAAAACACGATGCAATTACGAAATTAAAATACGTCGCCGCGCCGGCCGATGTTTGGAAATGGCCGACGCCCGCTGCTTGTGGCGCCGATTTAATTAAGAACTAGCCGAAGAAATCGTGACACAGGACGTTTTGTTTTCGGCCACATCGTTGAAAGGGAGGCGCGCCATCGCCAAGACGCGGCCACAGGCCAACCCCTCGTAAATACAGGTAAACGAATGCATCACGAAAGCTCGTGCGCGCAGCAAAATGATCACCATTATCCCCTAACTGCAGAAACTCGAGCAATCTACTCGACCATCAAATATACCTAGGTTATACGCTACTGGAATTCGAGGTTGTTTCACCAAAGTAGATAGCGCCTTTTCAAGTACTTGCTTCGCTCGATGATTATTTTTTCCCTGCCGGTTCGATAGGTATTAGTATTATATTGGAATGGGATTTAACTGGTGGAGACTTACAATGAGCGCCACTTGAAATTGTACAAAATCTGTGGCACCTCCACTTGAGGCACATTTTAAACCTTTATCTTCACAGTTAATTTTGTTCTGACATGTTTTTACATTATGGAAATATGGTGATACAGTGGAGAGTATAATTGAACCAGTAACGATGAAAAATTATCGATAATTTAAATTGGTGTGACTTTGTAAAAAAAAAAAAAAATCAGACAACAAGCCACTTGGTCCCGTTTGCTTGTGAGCCTTTGATAGTCGTGAATTTCTTTCTCAAAGATAATTTTACATCATGTAATCGGTGAGGATAATTTCCTTTTTCTGAAAAATTTTAAACATTCAAATATTTGCAACAATATTAAGAAATTTTTTTCTTGGCTAGATGCACCACCATTTTGAAAAATGAGGTCCCTCTTTTTCAAAAGGTTCTTAAATCTGCTATTTTTTTTCAACATTTTATTCAACTTTAAGTATTAGACAAAAATTCAAGAAATTCTAATATTTCATCGTCTAACCCTAATGTCCAAAGTTCAATAAGATGGTGAAAAAAAATTGTATGGTAATTTTTGTGAGATCATCATAAAGAGAAGATTTCAAAATCATAGTGAATTTAATCATGAGAGAACTCTTTTTAAATGTTTTTGAATTTTTATAATTTTCAAAAAAGAAGTACCCTCATTTCCAATTTAAATCATCTTTAAAAAAAAAAAATAGAATCAAAACTACCAAAGTAGAGACTTTACGATTTAAAATAAGATCAAATGGATTGTTATATGATATTTTTTTAATATTAATTCAAATTATCAATGATTTTTCGATTATTTTGCGAATTTTGCACTTTCCTTTTGTAGTTTTTTTCCTAAAAAAAAAAAGAATTATACCAATTACACGAACGAGTGTGTATTTCTGATCAAAAGAATCATATTTTCATTCGTTACACGATGTAAAAACATCTCAGAAAAAAATGAATAATGTATTATGAAAATGAGTGTTTCGTGCTTCAAAATAGGGTTTGCTGCTGCACGATTTTTTTTCACGAAGTTTAAATATCGATTATTTTTATTGCATGGTTTTAAGTTAAAGTCACCAGTGTATGTGCCATACAAATCTAATTACGATTGTTCGGCGGTTTAGCAAAAGAATACGTAGAAAATAAACAAAGTAACAACGCGATTTTGCATAATTTAAAACTGAGTTACTGTTTCATTAAAATTTCATTAATTTTTCTTTTCAATTTGTTTGTTCGATAATTCAATAGAGTGTTTTAAAATAATTATTATTTTATTTAGTATTGGAACAAAAAGATCTTCAAAAAGGATTCAGGACAATTTTGGGTTAAATAACCATATAAAGAGGCCTAAATTAGAAAGTAAATAAAAATAAAGTAGAAAAAAAACAAGAATAATTCCTAACGTCCATTCGTAATGAATTCAACAACGAAAGGGTTAATTTTTGCAAGCCAATATTAAATGTGTCTTCAAGCCAATATTAAATGTGTTTTATGCTATCCTCTTCGTTACAATGATTTCACCAATCATCTCGAAACGGAAGGAACAGAGAGAAAAGAAAATCGAAGTAATCAGAAATACTAGAAACTAGGAATATTTCGATAGTAGATTTTAATCGAGGAGAACAGTATATATGTATGTGAAATAGATGCAAAAAGTGATTTCAATCTCATGAAATTCATTTGGCCAATCAGAACGAGGAATATTACCGACTTTTATGTCTCAAACTAATGGCACATGGGATAACTGTTCTTTGAAGTAACGTACTTCGTATCTAAATCTCTCGCTTAAGATCAATTTACTCTCATAATCCGATATCCATGTCGCGTTTCCCAACCGTTTCGTTAACACTATTTTCACTGCGGTAACAATGCAGAGTTGCGATTGTGGCGTTGTGTTAATGGGAACTGCTAACTGCGAAAACGCGACCAATGTTCGTTCGATAAAAGGCCTCGTTATTGTTTCAGTGAAGCAACGAAGGTTCTATTTCATAGAATTCTCTGACTCAACGCACGAACGTAACTGTAATACGTTACGATATGCATAATCGTTCGTCTCATGGAAATATACGATGAACCGCGTTCAAACACGGAGATGCTAACGAAAACTTCGAAGGTTGGTAATGAAATGGTAAAAAAATAATTTATAAACAATTGTATTATAATGAAATGTGATAAATTAAAATACGATAAATAATTTATAAACACAGAAAATAACTTGTAGTAATTGCGAGTGATAATAAAATAATACATAGTAGTGTACAAGTATTTGGACTTGTAAATTATTGGAATGTAGAATACAATTCAAATGAATTCTCTTTAATTTAATCTTAACAATGAATGCAATTAATAGATATTGATAAAAAGAATGAGTAAATAATAACAATTAGCTGGCTGACTGTACTAAATATTCAGTCATTTATATGCGATGTAATTATATACATATAATTTATACACGGTATATTATATACATATATAAATACTAACAAAAATTTTTAAAGTTGTATATAAAATACAAAAAATAATTTCTAACAAGTACAGGTGATAATAAAATATATATGATAACTCACCAATCGAAGAATCTTCTACCATGAAAAGTGCCATCGGAGGAACCATTCGAATAGGGTAACTCCACGCCTACGTGAGTTTCCTCTCGACCTGGTACAGGTCCCACGTATCTGACTCGTCCTTGAAGAACTTTCCCCTCGGGCGATATAACCTTCACAAGATGATCCAGCTTGAGATCCCTTGGTATCTGTCGAAACAAGAACCATAGATCATAAACTAAAGATCGCTCTTTCTAAAGTAATCTCATTAAGAGATATAAATCTTATTTTAAAAAGCAATAATTGTTAAAAGTTGTTTAAAAAAGAAATCGTTGATATTTATCGTTCATCTCAATAATTATTGAAAGAGGAACTTTCTCTAAGCAAATGAAAATATTTTTTTTACTTTAATTATTTGGCAATTTCTTGTACAATAGCTATCGACAAGCTGCGAGATGTAAACGTCTTTTTCATAATTTTACAATTTTGCATAGATTGACAAGTAACTTCACTTGTAAATAAAAACAAATTTTAAAACTTCGTTTGTACGTAATAAAATGAAATAAAACAAATTTACTTTTGTTCAAAAAAAAAAAAAAAAAGAAACTTGATTTGTTCCATTATCCAATGTGTTACTATAATACAAGAGAATTTATTAATACTAATAAATAAATTTGTATCTTACAAGTTACGAATTTTCACTAATAATATATCTATTTAACACTAAAACTATCAAAGTAATTAAAATGATCAATTTATAATTTTTATTAGAAATTTTATAGATATAAAACAACGTGAGAGATTTATATAAACTATATAAGCCTGTGTCCTTTTTCATTGTATTGTGAAGCTTTTCTACTTGTTTTATTTTAATGTCTCTGATGGGAATTTTATGCTTCGATCGTCGGTGGTTTTAATGCTAACCGTGCTCAACAGTGCTTTCAGTTACTCTAAACAGCACATTATCGTGCCAATTGTTGCCAAAGACCGGATATTGGTGAAGTTTACCTTTGGCAGGTACGGTCTGGCATCCTGCGGGGGATGCCAGTCACGGATTAGATCAGGCTCGGAGTATCGTCGCGCACGTCTCCGCCTGGTTGTCTGTCGATTCCAATAATCGGAATTGACGCCGCTACTGGAGATTGTCAGCATGGAGTCGATGCTTCGTCGTAAATAATCCTCCGCCTCGTCAATCAACGACTCGGTTGAATCGCCGCTGTTATCGCCGGTCACCAAATCCGAACGCAGATTTGGCAAACTGCCTCGCGTCATTGGGCATTCTACAAGCAAATAGCCAGAGCGAATAGATGAGAACGTTCGAACAAGACGTACGTAGGGAAACATTGTTTACAATACACGTTTGGCCAACTGAAATTTTTCGTAGATTTTTAATTTGTAATTTATATTAAATTATATATGAATGCAATTATACGTTGAACGGACAGTAAAAATTATTTTGCGCGTGAAACGAAGAATTTGGCTAGAGCAAGTTGGCTAGATTTGATTTACACCTTTCCATTAATAAAATATCTTTACTAAACTAATAATCATTTTTTCAACATATGTAGGTTAATAGTTTCTTTTTATGAAAAATGTCAAACTACATCGAGCAGTATTATAAATATTCTTAAATGAAATGGAATGAAATATATTCGAGGAGAAATAATGAAAGAATTATGTAAATGGACAAATTATAGCTCGATCAAATTATAGGTTTTACGCAGTAAACACGCGTATATTATTACATCAATTTATTCCTTTCGGTTGTTATATTTATATTTATTGTATTCAACTCTCTTTACCTCAACGAAATTTTTCGAAACGCTAATAAACTCTTCTTATTGTCACACTTTGAAATAAGACCACCTTGATATAGTTATGCGACTTTTTTTTATGAAGTTATAACAGTTTAAAATATAGACAATTTTTCATTGAGTATGCAAATACTTTCACCTTGGTTGACTTTCTACAAAGAGATAGACTTTGTTTATCTTTCAATTCAACTTGAATGAATAAAAGAAACGTAAGTTATAAATTAGGATCGATGGTTTTATAAATTAGCTAACAAGAGATTAACTAACATATTTACTAGTACCCACATATGTTCTACCTATCTCCAAAGTTTCATAATTTTCTGAATTGTACATCTTCTCTTATAAACAATAAATTCATTTGTTTTCAACAAAATTCACCTCAAATTTACGTAAAAAATTACAAAAAATACTAGAAGATCTCTGAAAAGATTAAGAAATTTTGTTCTTGAAATATGAATAATGTACAAAACAACTTGTTGCCTTTATGATATCGAAATCTGCTTTACGAAAATACTAAAATCTCTGAAAAGCTTAAGAAATTTTGCTGTTGGAATATACATGAAATCTGTTGCCTTTATGACTTAGTAATTAGGGCGTCATTTGTGATCAGTTTACAAAAACAGGAAGTTGGAGAAATAGATAGAAAACATTTAAAAAAATATTAAAATACACATATTTTAGTTACGATCCTCCAACAGATTAGTTACGATCAAGTTACTTGATATCTTATAATGTTGCACTGAAACTCGAACCAACAATACTGCGGTACAGCTCCATTCGATTGCAAGGTTGCTGAGTGCGGTGGAAGGTTAATTTAAAATGGCTAAGCCTGAGATTCAATTAACTGTAACCGGCTTCTACGAATTACCAGGAAACTATACATCCGTTTGCAACGGATTATTTTCGTTAAAATTGATTCTTCGAATGTTATTTAAATTACACGCATAAACAAATCTACGTATTCTTCCAGCTATATTTTTTTCCTATTACTACAAACATCACGGTTAAATTATACCAAATAAATATAAGAATCAATGCATAAATGAAGGATTATTTTTGAAAATAAGTATCTTAACGAAATAGTAAAATTCATTTCTAATTCAAAATCTGCATTTAGAATACATTCTTTAAAAAAATTCCGAAATTAAAATATAGTATAATATATAAAAAGATTGTAGAACAAATCTTTGTGACTGTTAAGTTATTTAAGTTAAGTGGTTGTACAGGAAAACGCCACATGCTTTCATTTTCGAAATATTATGATTTAAAGTTCATAATACCAACTCCTTATTAGATTTCAGTTAAATTATATAATATTATTTCAACTTGTAAAATTTGTTTTCATGAATTTTTTGTCATAAATCCCATACTCTACTATTCAATTAATGCATAAAAGTAAATATTTTGAAATTCTGACATGCAACATTTTTCCTTACAGCACAGATTTTTGAGAATAATTATTTTTTATTACAAATGTAATTAAGAATCTATATTTGAGGCACGAATTCTTTGTATATATTTTGCAGAGATTGCACTATTGAAATGTACATATATAGTTACAAATATGTTATATATAAGAATTTATATTTGGAGCACAAATTCCTTGTATATATTTTGCAGAGATTGCACTATTGAAATGTACATATATAGTTACAAATATGTTATATATAAGAATTTATATTTAGAGCATAAATTCTTTGGAAATATTTTGCAGAGATTGCGCAATTTCATTGTAATAAATAAATAAATAAATGTGTAGGCAATAATTTTGAAATAAAAGAGTGTATATGATGAGAAAGCATACCTTGGAAAGTGACCTTCGATCGTGTTCTCTTTGGAACGCTTTTAGAAGTTTTCGAGGATGTCGCAGGAGGATGCACGTGTGTAGGAGAAGAAGGCATAGACCAGGTTGGTCTGGGCGTAGAAGTTGCCACCGGAACTCTCCAAGTATCGAAGGACGCTGCAGTTGCTCTCCACGAGTGTCTTCGTGGTGGACCACCGACAACCTCCAATCCAGGCGACGGGATCGAAGACAAAGAACCACGATATCGAGAGGAGTAAAGGTCAGTGGAGAGACGACAATCGCAAGGACTCGGAAGTCCTGTGCTGGGGTTGCAACGAGGCCAAAATCCTGCCGGAGAGCCGAGTGATTCGCGACGGTGCACGTCCGGTGTTCGAAGGCCACAACCGCGAGAACTGAAACAGGTCTAAACAAAATGCACGATATGAATCATTAAAATCATCAAAATAATTTAAAACATTACGATTCTAACTGGTAAAATTAATTTTGTTTATCGGTTTTAATGAATGAAACATTGATCGAATAAGTTTTTGAAATTCAATTGAAAACGAAATGACGAAATAACAGAATAAATCAGTTTTTAGAAATACAGAATTGAAAGTACGAGAAGTTGTGAAACAATAAAGAAAAATAATTGCGTACACTGACTCTGTTTTATTTCGAAACTTATTAATAATTATTTCATCAATGAAAGAATAAATTTCGTTACTGATGAGATATTTGTATTTCAATGAATATTTATAAGCAATCCATCTCCCATTTTTAAAAAGAACATTGCAGAACAAAATCGATTCGAATAATGCAAAAAAATTCTAGAAGAATGAACGAAGAATCTGTTATTCGTATTTCGATAAGACATTTGAGATCGTAGAGTCCTTCCAGCAAAAAGAAGCCTTGAAGCAAAAAAAAAAAAATTCTACAATACAGGAACAACATCATTGGTATCGATCCCACGCATAAACGTTCAGACCGGTAGTATAATAATAAAACAAGATAATGCAAGCAATTAGTCATCCAAGTTGACGAAGAGATGAAATTGAAACGAACGTCAAAGTGAATTTGCATTAGCTTCATTTGTTCGACCTTCTTCCATGCTCAATGTAAATCATTTCTGTACAAACTACACATACATCTCATTTGAACCTTTACGTGCAATTATCTCCGCAATTATTTATCATTTGAAAAAGTGCTTGAAGTAAAACTTGTTCTGTTTCGATAAAGACATCTTATGGTGACCACTAGATCTGTGAGACATCTCAAGGTTTGTATGTTTATTTAAATGTTTGTCTGATAGTTATACGTCTTATGTTACAACTTGGTTTTTTTTGAACGAAATCATATATTTTTGATTTATTAATCGATGCAGCTCGACATTCTCTATAAAAAAGTATTAATCTATTTACATTGAAAAATAATTAGTTTAGGAGATATTTCAACCTTAATTCTGTTACATAATAGCAACAAAATACATCGAGGGAAATTAAAGATTAAAGAGAAAAAAATTAAAAATAATTTTACAAAATTAAACTTAATTTTTTCGAATAATGAATTGTAATAATTGTGTGTAAAGGAGATAGACTTATATATATATATATATATATATATATATAAACACTATTTTATATATATATATATGTACTATTTTATATATATATAAATAAAATAATATTACACCATTTTAGGAATAGTCTATTACATTGATAACGATATACATTTGTATAAGAATTTTTGTGTACACAAGTGAATTTGCTTTAATTATAGTTGGTTTTCCATCATGAAACTGCTTTATTAAAAAAAACACATTACTTTAATATTATTACTTGGATTCTCCAAAACAAGTGTGCAATAATTTCATTTTAGTGATTAATTTAAAACTTAGGATACTTCGAATCACATTCACTGAGAGAGTTTTTACGATAAATAAAAAATTATTAAATACCAATAAAATTTTTATTGCCCATCATCAGCTAAGTATACAGAATATTCATTGTAATGTAATGCCATCAAATATAACAAATATATAATATAACATCTTAAAATATAATAACTATCAGACAAACATTTAAATAAACATACGTACAAAATTGTATAACTACATTAGCGTGCAAAATATTTATTATAAAAACTAAGATATCGATTAAGATCTAACAATAATGGAATTACTTTAACATTCTATAACAACAAATGAAGAAAAGTTATGATACTACGATTGGTAATAAATAATATTCTGTCTTCGAGCTCATAAAATACTAGAGTGATGTAATTTGCATTTACTATCCTTTGTTTTATTACCGTTTTATTACTGTCTGTTCTGTACTTTTATAGTACTTAGAAAGTATAGTACTTAGTAGTTAGAAAAATCTGATTTGTATCATAAAAATCTATTATAATTCAACTTACAGACTAGTGATGCTATAGTTTTAATTTTTAAACTAACTTTTTTTTATTTTACTAACTGTTTTTAAGTTAACTTTATTGTACTATTAATTAATTTTTAAGTTGATACAATATGTATCATTCGTTTCCATACGTACAATGAGTGTAGAGATACTGATATTTTTTTATATTTGTTTATTAGAAAACAAATTAAAACAGAAAAATCATGAAATCTATTATATAATTACCATGTGCACATTAAACTGTATAAAATGTATTCTTATTATTATTTATTATTAATTATGATCAGAATAGGTTTACATGAGTTGTAAATATGGTAATTCTATACAGACTTTCGTAAAATCGTGTTTTCAATTTATTTCTACAATAGATGTAGAAAGTATTCGTATACTTGGTGAAAAAATTATCGACTTGGAAGTTTATAACTTTGTAACAAAAAGATTATACAATCGTTGTAAAGGACAAACTTGAATGCTCTGGACAATGGTTAGTTGCGAAAAAATTTTTTGTGTTTATAAAGATGATTGAATTTGGAGAAAATTTTCGAGAGAAAAAGTATTTCCACTTACCCCATTTTAAAACGATGTGCGAAACATCTTTGAAAGAAAAGAAGTCAATATTGTAAAAGTAAACACTTTATGCTTCAAAATAAGCCTCGTAGAATTCTACAATTTTTTTTTTTACAAAGTTATATTCTCTCACAAGCAATTTAAAATGTCGATAATTTTTCATCAAGTGTAAGAGTGCCGAACAAAAAAATTACCAATTGTAAAAATCGTCGAACAATTTTTTTCATTTTTTTTTCGATATGTTCGAAATGTTCGGTATTTCAAAATCTCAAGTATCATACGACGCTGAACCAATGATTTCCATAGAGATTTATACACTGTCAAAATCAAAATTCACACATCACAAACTCTCCAAAGATAATGAATTTATTTTACCTTTCAAACCACAAACTAAGATCTGTCCTTGTAATATTAAATTTTTATTCTACAAATCACGAAGATTCTGATCCCAATTCGAATCCTACCTGTGCATGTGGATCGTGACAGAGATGATCAGCGCTTCTGGACAGTTCTGGCACCATGCTAGTGAAACTGATGTCCGACAACATTACTCTTCTTGCTTCTCGAGTTTTATCGGACAATCGAAGTCTTCCAGGCACCCCGGTCGGCAGAGCAAATTTACTGGGTAACGTGGTAAACGTGTGAGCTACTTTGTGGGCGAGGTAGCTCTCAGAACGCCAGTGAGCTGGAAGCGCGGAAATGTCTGTTTGGGCACCAGACTCTCGTCTTGCTCCGCTAATTCTGTCCATCACCGGTCTCAACGGGGCCGAACTCTTTCGTCGGCTACCCGCTAAAGCTTCGCGGTGAATGATTGGTCTGAAAAGAAGAAAATTATATGTAAATCCTCTTAACACACTCTGCATTTCAACTACTGTGCATAAATAATTAATCATCTAATGCAATCCTGTTACCCTCTTGCGCTGGAATGACGTGCCACGCACGTCGAGTTCCAAATCGTAACATTTTCTCAGTTTTAGGTATAACTATATTTTAAGTATAATTATATTTAAGTAAAACAAAATAGGCAAAACAAATAATAAATTTACTACTTCTCAATAATTCCTATCCAATGATGTCATACCGACGAGTTCAAAAAGAAAGCGACGAATTATTATATATACGGTATTTGGTCACTCGTTGTGGTCCGCAATCAGTTGCCAGCGCAAATGGTTAAAAGCTCGATATTTTTGTTATGTGTCGACGTAATTCTTCTGTTATTAATTTTTTGCGTTTTCAAGTTTCATAATAGCTGATTTTTCATAAAATCTGTATAAATTTTTTCAACGGACATAAAATGACATTGACAGCTTTGCAGACTTAAAATCTCTGCAAAGCTATCGATATTTATTATCCGTATATATTACAATTAAAGAGATTCATTTGATATTGCAATTATTTAGAAATGTCCAAGTATTTATGCATAATATACCTAATTCTTCAAAAAATCAAACAACAAAACAGTAATACTACTTCTTTTTTTATTAACATGTGCTATCAATCTTTTCGATAAAAATGTTTTATCATTTTCCTAAATATATTGAGATATTTAAAGTTCTCTACGTTTTTTTTATCCTGCAAATATTATAGAGGTTGTCATATGATAATCAAATATTTTTTGAAGTTGAATGAAAAAAAAGAAAGAAACAAAAATGAAGAAAATAAAAAAGTAATAAAACTTCAATCTTTAAATGGAAGATAGGAAATTTTAAGTAAGAAGAGCAGAATAAGTAACATTTCTAACTTTTCTAACGTTTTGTATACATGATTTGTTATAATAAATTACATCCTTGAATGTAGATTTAATTAAATTGTATAAAACGTGCAAATGTAGACGATAAAATTTGTTCAACATCTTGAAGTGACTTTGGTAGCGTGTTGTGAAATAATGCGCTAAATTTACTGTAACAAAATTTCGAATCGAATTACATGCAATTTTGAACTATTAGCTTATCACCGACGCACTGAATACCATTAGAGAACCAACTGTGGCTTCTGATCTAATTTTCAGCCTATAATTGTATCAAAATCAAAGCCAATTTCTGATACAACACTTTCTTTGCTCGAGTCCTGTTTAACGAACCCTAAATAATCAAACATAAGTTTAGAAAATAAATTTGAAAATCGTTAAAAATATTTAATCAAAGAGATGTAAAACAAGTGCCGCGAATTTGCATAAATAAAAAAAAATTTGCTTAACGAAGTAATTTCAATAATGATGCGATTGAAATTTTAATGTAATAAAAATTAAGTAAATGGCGAAAATAATGAATGCCTTCAATAACACAATTAAATTACATGACTACGCGTGTTCACTAATGAACAGGAAACATAATTAAAGCGTCATTCTGTATATGTGCCCATATCATTTATTACAAACCTTGGTACGTGGCAAATTGAAATACGCGAAAAAAAAGAGACAGTAGTAAGTGAAAACGTTTTACAGCTGTTAAGTACTGAGCAGCTAATTAAAGTACTTTTAACGAATACATGCATACACATATATACAATATATATGTATATTAACGTGAGAGTCTTTCATCAAGTACACACTAAAGTGCCGTATGAGATAAAAAAATTCTGTTTTATAGACCCATTCACGCGAATCAGTCAGCTTTTCTTTTTTCTCTTTTAAGAATGATATTATCCATTTATATATTTGGTAAATTTTTCAGTTCCAACATATTACATCAATAAAACGAATAGATATTATTGGAAGCATTTTAGTTAATTGGTCGATACTTGACAGCTAAAATAAAATGTTTTCACTTATTTTCTCTCCGTGTGTCTCAATTTGTCACATGCAAAGATTCTGCAAATAAATAGACAGACTTAAAGAAAGATAAAGAACTATTTTTATATACAAGAACATTTCATGTTATCATATATATCATAAGTTGTTTTATATGGTTTTTTCTTTTGTTTATGTTCTATTCTATGTTATGAGGAACAAAATTATTATGTCATAAGTAGCTTAGTTAAGTATTATTAGCAATTAGGTTTAAGTAGAAGGTATGTAGAAGCAGTATGTATGGAGGATGAGAAGGAGCAGAACTTTGTAATCAAATAAGAAATCAATAAATAAATCTATCTATCTATTTAAATAGACAACTTAGAAACAAACGAAATTTGTATCTGAACTATTGCAACATATACTTTCGAGAAAAACTTTTGAGTTTGTCTGAAATTCACCATGACACAACAGCAAGAAAAGTCAGTTACCTGTATGCGGTTGGTGGTGCAGCTAAAGTGTTCCTTCTGACCGCGTGTCTGGTAGGATGTTCAGGTTCCTCGACAACCCCGCACTTGCTGATGTCCGTCTCGACCAACACCGAACACTGAGACCATATTTTGTTCAACCTGGTGCTGGAACTTTCGTCGAACCTGTCCACGCTTTCCTCGCGATCGATGCTCGAACTCTGCGAGGAAACCGCCTCGTCAACAGAGCTGGTCTTCTCGCCATTGCAAACTAACGATTCACCTTCCGCTGATTTGGTGTACTTCAGCAACGCCGGTTGACCGGTAGACGCAGGTTGCTGCCAGGTTTCGGTTTCGGTTATGGAAACGAGATCCTCCTGAAGACCAAGATCACGACAAGTTTCGTCCGTCGTGAATATCAGCTCGATGTCATCGAGCTCTTCAGACTCGTTCTCGGACTGATCGTTCGGCTTTGGCTGATCGGCCGGCTGGTTCTGGCGTTGATGCTGCTGCGACACTTGAGCATCGGGATTATCGCTGAATACCGAGTTATCGCCGTCGGATTTCAAGCTTAGATCCTCGAGATCCTTCTCCGGTACTTCCAAATGATCGGTTTGAACCTCGTTCTTGTCTTCCACCTCGACGTCTTTCGATTGTCTATTTGTCAAGGCAGAAGCAACCTCCATCGAAGTTCCACTTTTCACCGTATCGTCCGAACTGACACCAGACAATCCAACCTGAGGTTTAACAGCAGTCACGTCTCTCGGCGTCGTGCACTTCGACTTCTGATTCCTGGACTCCGGCTTCGACGAGGATCCCGCATGACCCTTAGGTACTTTCTCGACCGTGTCAGACTGCAAGTCGGGACTTTCGTCGTTACCGCTGGCGTTGCTATCGGCACGAGCCCCGATAACCGACTTGGATGGCTCTGCCATGTCCTCCGTGTCGACTTTGTCCCTGGATGCGTCCATGAGTACGCCTGCTTGCTCGGACAGACTGATACCGTTCACAGGGTGAGAATGACAGCGAGAAACCAACTGCGTATGCACGCTACACGTGGTTATTAATAGGTTCATCGGGAACGAAACGCGTTCCTTTTAATTAACGCTAACGCCACCGAAGAAACTTCGTTTAGCGATCCACGCTGCTAACTACCGAATTACGCAAATACCTTCAATTATTATTCTGGATATTAACCTATAGATCTTTGACCTACTCATGCTACTTTGTATATATACTTGTTTATAAAAATGGGAAAAATATGATCATGTGCGGCGAGCTTTTTAAAGTAACATACGAGAATCGAAGATAAGTGAAATAAAATAAAACATTGTGGAAATGTTAGGCAGACTTTGTTTATTAAGTACGAAATAATAAAGGCTATATTTAATAATTTTATTCTGTTGTTCTATTATTTAATGATAAAGGAACAATGTTGGGCAAACTTTGTTCGTAAAATGTAAAATTAAAGTAACAACTATCTTTAATGATTCAGAACAGAATAATTCTTAAAAGAGCAACGTTGTTCAATGGTTAAAGAACAATAAACACATAGACAGACTTTGTTCACAAAGTATCAAATAATAAAAATCATATTTAATGATATTATTTGATGATAAATTCAGCTCTCAGAAATCCTATATGGTTCTTTCGACTCATCAAAGATTCACGCAAGACTCTTCTGCTTATTTAAGAATGACTTTTATAGTTGACGTTGTATAATGGTCTTCTTCAGAAAATCTGCACACAACACTCGTTAAAAACACATTACTATAAATATTCATTCGGTGCTCAATCATTCATTGTCCACATGAATTTTAACTTCTAAAGTGTAAAACAAGTAATGAATAAGTGAAAAATCGTTTTTGTATTACGCTGACACATTGACTACCACGATTTTTAATATAATCAAAACAAACCGTGGATCAAGGAATTTCAAGTACGAACGTTTAATTAAATAAATGTAGTAAAATAAAAAATAACAATTACTAATTTACATAACAAAATTGTGAGACTTATAAAAGCTTGTAAAATTTTATTTCAATCTTCAATCTGTACTTCAAGATGAGGTACGTAAAACTCGCGTGGGAGTCAACGTTTTAATATTAATGCAATTGAAACACCGTTTTCCTACGTTGACGCTACTCATAAATAAAATCAATAAAACGAGCTTCGTCCTGTCTACCAGATGGTCACGATAATCATGAAACGCGAAAATAGAACGGGATGATCACGCGTGACAAAGAACTAAAGAACCAAATCGCAAACGAACTGTTAATTGTTCGCAGAGACGCATTTCAAGACTCACTCTTTGATGTCCTCTACTGCGAGTGAAAAAAGACGGGCCTGGGGCGGCGGGCTTGTAGCAGCATCACTAGAAAACTCACTGTTCCTGCTTAGGATCTTTTGCCTAAGGACGTGATTCTCAAGCGCGAGCCTCTCGACGACATCAACGTAGCTCTCGCCAGAAAAATCACCGACGCTCTCCTTAAAACGGCGGAGTTCTTCCCGCGAGGAATCCAGCGCGGAGCGCAGCGATATCACAGTCTGAAAGGATCACATTGAAAAATCACTTCCATCATTATATGCCATCGGTCAGATATTAATACTTCTTCCAGAAAGGATCAATAAAATGACTTCCTATGATAAAATATAAAATTTTATCACAATAATACATTTTAATAATTTTAATATTTTGTCATGAGATATAAATGATGCACGATATAAAAGAATAAATTTCGAAATGTTTGAAAGCAAGGTTAACTCTGCTGCGAGGCTCGAATTTTTTACGCAAAAAAAGAAAGACCTAATGGTTTGAGAATTTAAAGACTGAAATTAAAAAGCACGTTTTAACGATAGAAAAATGCGATTCAATTGGAAATGACCTAAAAGTAACCTGTAACGAAGAAAAATTACGTAATGCAGACCTCTTCTCAGCTTAAAATAAATATATTTCTAAATAAATGCCGAACAATAATCTCGGGAAGTACTTCTGAATAAAAACTTTTTAAACATCGATGCTTTTCGTTTCATATAGGAATATGTGACTTTGTAAAGACGAAGGGTATTGTTAAATAAAATTAACTTTCCACAATTGAGTTAGTCAGGCAAATTAATTTAGTTAGGTAACATTGTTCATCCTTAACAAACGCTGTATGTCTATCATTATCGTGAACGATAACAGTAGGTTTCAATTGGGACGTACGCAAAACAGCCACAATTATGAATCGTTGTTGAATCGAGGCATTATTAGAAATGAATCGAGACGATGAGTGAATGAAAGAAAATTGCACACACAATTACCGATTATACTTTCGACTTAACACACCGTATATATTTAATGATTAGATCTTGATGAAAACACTCATATATTATTACTGTACTGTACTGTGCACTATTGAAATTGCCGAATAATCAATGCTTGTTTAATTTGTTTACGCAACGACTGCACGAATAAATTCATGATTTCATGATTAGTCTTCAAGATGAATATTCAGAAAATCAATCAGTAGTCGGAAATTCATATCGCAAATCTGTGAATGAATAATAATATCTATGATTACGAAATTAATAATGCTGCTCCGAGACAAATCGCATGCTTTCTACGACGGATGGAATCTCTAGACACTTGATGGATCGAAAATCGAAATTTTAAATTTGTGTTACAGTACTTAGCATAAATTGGAATGATTTCAATCAGTCATCTTGTAGTAGTTTAATATAATTCAGTACAAAGTAATTTAATGAGTGCAACATGATTTTCCACTGATTGAAGCTTAAAAATAGCACTGACTTTTCCTGGATATCATCGTGGATCAAAATTTTACATTGCAACATTGTACATTTACTGTTAATGTTAAATTGAATAACTATAATTCTGTAATCGTAATAACAAAATATAATTCCACTGCGATAAAACTCTTGATATCGTATTATGAATTTATTTATTGTGTCCTATAATCTGATGGACCTTGAAATTACACAGGAAACCCAACATCATGTACTACCCAAGGTCAAGGGATCACGGAGGTAAAGAGATCGAACGAGAATGAATAGTATTGGTGAATATAAAATCGATGGTTCAGGTAAGGATGTATAAAGTCACTTGCTTCCTTTTAGCAAGCATCATGTCATTTAACCAATCACATACACAAGTACGTGCTCGCATGCGCGTAACTCAGACACACTGACACACATACGTCGCAAAAGCAATTTCTTCAAGATCTTTAAGATTTTTTAACATTATATAGCGACATATATAACATTATATAGCGATACATAAAACTGGCTTTTGATGCCCATGCATATGCTAACAATATTTGATGAAATCTCAAATAAGAGCACCATACAAAAATATTATACCTTTTTACCCAAGTATGCAAATTTGGAATTTATTTTGTAAACATTGTTTTGCAAAAATGTAAAAGATGTTACGTATAAAAGAGATAGAATTCTTCCGCAAAATTATCTCACCGCCGATACAGAGAGGAGTAAAGTGAAATAGAGATGAATAAAAGTTTAATTGTTGCGATGAATGAAATTTATGGCTCAAACCTGATGCAAGGCTCTGACGACATCTAATCCGGGGATTCCCGGGGATGGCAGGGTAAGCTGCAGCCCCTGGTGATGGTGAGACTGCCGACCAGCTTCAGCTTCCATGCCTCCTCCTCCCCGCCCGATATTTCTAACGAGATGTTGCCACCGCCACAGGTCATTCCGAAACCGTCTTTTTTTTGCCCGTTTCACTACTTTTTTACAATTTCACTTCGAATCGATCGTGTTATTTCCGTTAACCGCATACAGCCACCAAATCGATTCCTTCACTGGACCTCGAATCTTCAATGAAACATCGAACAGATCAACGGATCAACCAAGTCGATCCAAGCGATAATTGTTACTCGCACGAATAATCGTCGAAGATCTCATTTCCCAATTTCGTGAGAAGGGCGTGAAATTCAATGCAAAAAAACACCATGGACACCTTTAACGGCAATACTATAAATAGACCCAAAACGTCAGGGATAGTAACGTTACGCGTGACGTTATTCAATTTACGCACAAATTATAAAGCTGAAATAAAACGCGCGGTTTCGGTTCCTTCTTACAATGATAAAATTAGTTAGAGACAATTCAAGAAATATTGTCGATAATATTGTTTATGAATAAGAAAGACAAACGCGAGAAATTACATAGAAGCAATTTTTTTTATCGTTGCTCGAAATATTACCTTTTACGTTGTACATAGGTTACACTGTGTTGCGAATTTTCTGCGCGCTACTTTTGATTTCTAAACGATCGTGAACAACAGTGTTATTGACTGAACGAAATACTTTTAATTTATTCTTATCGTAATTTTGCGCGAGTATGTAAGATTTGACTAATGAAATATTAATATGATGCGAGGTGAAAGCTGTTAAAACCACGATACAAACACGGAATTAAAACAACAGTGTTTAGAAACGAGCCAGTTATTTGAAACCGCTTATTTAAGAAATAAGCAAGTTTTTATAACTTTTTGCAGGATTAGATTGAAACATACTTTTCGTACGAATCTGGTTAACATGCATCAAGATCATTGAAAATATCAATTATCGATCAAAGAAATTAATAATCTTTTTTAAGAAAACGACGCCGTTCTAACTGCGCGTAATACCATACGGATTGATTCACTTTTACGCACGCACTTTATCGTTCACTGTCGGGAACATACTACTGGGAACAACGTTTACGGCGGTGCTTGAACAGAGTTTTCCAATAAGCAGTCATTGTTAGAAGTTAGAACTGCTAAACGATACTAATCAATATGGAACAGCCGAAAAGGTTTATAGACACCACGTTTAATCGTAATTGTTGAACGTTTCAAATCTATTAGCTCTGTGTAATTATACTTCTCAAACACCGATTATCATTTAATTCGAAGTTTTCCTCCTATGTATTCACAATTCACCAGTATCGTTTGATTAAAGCTTTTATATCAATGAAAAAGAGAGAGAGAGAGAAAGAGAAAATCCACTTGTATGTCTCGATTTTAATTGCATATAAAATTACAGTTTTCGTAGGTACGACGCGGTAGCGTAATTTTCATACGAATGTCAACAATATAGTTCGAGCTGTCACTTGCCCTTTAATGCAGACGACGAGATAGAAATACATAGCCAATTACACCAGGCTTACCAACATTGTGTGATATTTCTCAGACAGTAAGGAGCATTTTCACTAGCAATAGTAAATATGGCAAAACTTAATAATTTCCTTTTATCTTTACACGCATTGGCGCGGATATAATTACAATTTAAGCTTAAATTAATATCATTTTATCATTGTGATATATTTTTATTAAATATACCTGTATTCTTTGTCTAGTCGAGAAACAACGGAACAATAAAATTTTTATCTACAAAATGAATTGGCACTAGCTCAAAATTGTTATTTTATTTCTTTAAACTGTAGCGTGTAATTAAAATAATGTAAATAATTCGATCGTACGATATAATAAATTAATTTCGTTGTTTTTCAGCTCAATCTGCTTTGCAATGTTATTTGGGAGTCGAGTAGAATTGTAGATAATGAGTATTATATAGAGTGATCTGTCCGCGCAAATTTCGGTATTATACGCGAGTGTGCTATTATTCATGACGTTGACATTGCATAGTGGATAATAAGAATTAGAAAAAAACTAAGGAGAGAAAAAAAGAACAGAGATCTTACAAATCACGTATTGAAACGAGCGTAATGTGTTTCATTGAAAGTAAATTTTAATTGAAGAGGTGTACTTAGTTAGTAAGGATGGAACTTAAGATAAATATAAGGAGCATTTTATTTGTAATTTTTTTACACTTATCGGTGCTAAATTGTGCTCACTTGACGAGAACTTATTTCGAAGATGAAACTACGAATAACGATGACAATATGCCAAAAATTAGTTGGTTATTTAGCAATTCTGTTGATAGTTCTGTTAGGGTTAAGAGAGACAATTTAATCAACTACAACGAAGATAGTTTATTAAGATCTATGAACATCAAGTGCCGACAGAATTTAAATCGTCTGTGTGGCGACATAACTAAAAACAATGATGAATTAATGCTGTTAGAGTGCATTCAAAATTTTAAGGTATTATTTTAACTTTGAGTTAATACTTGTAATTAATAGTTATTTTATAATAATATTTACTACTGTGTATATTTACTATTTTGATAATTAATATACAAATATTCTTTCTTACTTCTCTCATTTTACAGCCAACTGAGGTGTCTGATATCGATGATGAATGTCGACAAGCAATTTGGGATTATATTTTAAACATTACTGGTAATACAAATATAGAACGTTTAGCCAGAAGAACCTGTGGCAAAGAGCTAGATTTGTTGGATTGCTCTACTTCTGGCAACAAGCATGGAGCATATCTGTCGTGTTTAATTGATAAAAGAGAAAAAGTCAAAAAACCACAATGCATTGCATATATCCAAAGATTAGAATGGATTGCATTTAGTGATTTTAGAATTATCACACCATTTTCCTCAGATTGTGAAAATGATATTAAAAGATTTAAATGTGATAAAGTACAACCTTACAGAGACATATCCCAGGGACAAATACTAGCTTGTTTACAAGAACATGTTAATGAACTTCAACTCCAATGTAAAAGGCATATACTTCATGTGTCTGAGATACAAGCGGAAAATATCAACTTAGATCGACAATTGTATCTAGCTTGCGAAGAAGACCGTACTAAATTTTGTCCAAACATTAGACCTGGCAGTGGTCAAGTCTATAAGTGTTTGATGCAGCACAAAACAGATAGATCCATGACAGCGATGTGCCAAGAACAGCTTACAAGAAGAGGAAAATTAATTGCATCTGATTACAGAGTTAGTAAAGGGCTCGTTAAAGCTTGTAAAGATGATATTAAAATTAATCATTGTAGAAGACCTGTGATTGAAGATAAAAATATCAGACTTGCACAGATTCTTCTTTGTTTGGAATCTGCAGCAAAAAATGGTAGCAAAATTGATAGGGATTGTCAAAATGAAATGTTTGATCATAGAAAACTTTTAATGGAAGATTATAGATTATCACCTGAGATAGTTGACGGTTGTGCTAATGAAATTACAACATTCTGTAATAGCTTAGAAGTTGGTGGTGCAACAATTCATTGCTTGATGGAACATACAAGAACAAGAAAAAAAAAATCGAGAGTATCCGGTAGATGTCAGAGAGCGGTAATTAAATGTTTTCATGTGTATATTTATAAACATAAAAAATTATATAATGATAGATAAAATATTTTTTGTATTGTAATAACAGCTAGAGGAACTAATTATGGAAGCTGATGCTGGAGAAGATTGGAGAATTGATCCTGTTTTAAGAGAACAATGTCAATCTGTTGTTGATTTAGCTTGTGATGTAAGAAATTAATATCTTAACTAACATCTTATCAAATAAGCAAATAATACTATAATTTGATTTAAATATAGGTACATGGTGGTAATGCTAGAGTAATATCCTGTTTAATGGAACAGCTTGGAACTGGCAGAATGACAGAAGCTTGTGAAACTGCTTTAGTTCAAATACAATATTTTGTAGCTAGAGATTTCAAACTAGATCCTCAATTATATAGAGGATGTAAATATGATGCAACACGTCTATGTCATGCAAGAAATGCATGGGCTAATGATGGAAAACAAATGGATCCAGAAAGAGGACCTCTTGTTTTACCATGTTTATATAGACATGCATATCATCCTCAGAAAAATATAACAGTAAGAATTCATGTAGTTTCATAAATAATTACTTTACAATAATAACTTTGTTTGGAAATTAAAATTTATTCTTATATTTATTTATTTCAGTTAAGGACAGAATGTCTTGAAGAAATTAGACGTGTTATGAGGCAAAGAGCAGTAAATGTTGATTTACAACCTGAAATTGAAGAAGTTTGCCTAAATGAGTTAGCATCATACTGTTATGATAAAACAGCTAAAGGAGAAGAAATATTATGTCTTCAGGATAATTTGGACCGGTAATTACAAGTGTACCCAATCATATCAAAATTTCTAAATTTCTTTTATAATCTATTTGTTTTATTTACAGTTTAAACAAAAATTGCAAGTTAGCAGTCGGCAATTTTACGGAAGAACAAGCGGAACGTGTTGAATTGAATCCAATAATTTCTACTGCCTGTCAACATATCATGGAGCGTCATTGTGAGGTATAATATATTTAAAAAAATTTAACGTAAATATTAACTTATAATCTATATATAGTTTAAAATTATAACTGTAAAATAAATGTAAAATCTATATATAGTTTATAATTATAACTGTATAACTTATGTAAAAAAATTTATAAAATAGGAAATATTAAAATATGGTAAAGACGAGGGTGACATGATGGAATGTTTAATAGAACACAAAAACGATTTAGATGTACGATCTGATTATAAATGTAAAGCAGCAGTGGAACACTTCCAATTAATATCATTAAAAAATTATCACTTTACATATAAATTCAAAGAAGCTTGTAGACCTTCTGTTAAAAGATGGTGTCCAAGGTGCGTATAGAACTTATAATATAATTATTTTAAATATTATTTTAAATACGAATTTTATCAATATAAAAATACTCATTTTAACATTTAATATTTAGATCTAAAACTAAAGCAGAAGTAATAGAATGTTTGAGTACAAGAGTACAAGAAGATATAATGAAAGATACTCAGCATCATATACCAAAAGAATGTAGACAACAATTGAAAGCACAGCTCTATCAACAAAGGGAAAATATTCAGTTTGATCCTATCTTACAAGCACAATGTACAAATGATATTAAACAATATTGTTATGGTTTTGAACCAGGAAATTCTCAGGTTGAGATATATACATGTTCATTTTTACATGTATATTTTAATATCCATATTAATTATTAATCATATTAATATATGATATATAACATGTTTATTTCAGATTCTTGAATGTTTAGCAGCACATAAATCAAAATTAACAGATACGTGTCATAAACAACTTTTTAAGGTAAGAAAGCAAGAATTTCAAGATAGTTCAATCGATTTTGTTTTATTAAATAATTGTCGAGTAATGATAAGACAATTTTGCCATGATATAAACCGTTCACAAGCATTAGATTGTTTAAAAAGATATAAAGATGAACCAACATTTGATGATAAATGCAAAAATATTGTTATTCGAAGAATGATTGAACAAAATACAGACTACAGATTTAATACTGCGTTACAAGTTGCATGTTCTTCTGATATCAATAAACATTGTAAAGAGGTATGTTTAAAAATATTTTACTTACAGCTTTCTTTTTACTGTCTTATTATATGTGTAATATCTTTTTGTTAGGTTTTATTAAATGAACCTACCGATAAAGAACTTGAAGGAAAAGTTATAAGATGTTTAAAAATTAAATTCCGAGAGTCTAAACTTTTACTTAAATGTGAACACCAAATGGCTAACATACTTAGAGAAGCAGCTTTAAATTATCATTTAAATCCATTGCTAGCTACAATGTGTGCACATGAGGTATTATTGTTAAAATATTTTCAAAATAAGTCATTATTTAAAATAAATATATTGACTAGTATAGTACTTATTTGGAACAGATTGAAACAATCTGTGGAGCAGATGAAAATGATCCCGGAGCTGTAGAAGAATGTTTGAAATCGGAATTCAATGATGGTAATAGAGATATGAAAGAAGAATGTCGCCTCGAAATTGCCGATTTAATAGAACAAACAAGAGCAGATATTAATGTAGATCCACTATTGCAAAAAGCATGTGCCGTTGATGTTAGTAAATATTGTAGTGATATTCCCCAAGGCGCAGGCAGACGTACGTCCAATAAATGAATAATATATTTTATACTTAAATTAAATGCAAGCTGTCAAAATACTATCTTTCTTTTTCTTTTTCTAGATATTATGTGTTTACAAAACGTATTAGAAGACAGTAATAAGTCTTTACAACCTGATTGTTTTAAGATGTTAACTAAAAGGATTGAAATGTTTAGAAATTCAGCAAGGGTAATAAATTCTTTATTTTTTGATATACTTATATATTGCATATCAATTATAACATATTTATTTATTTTCAGTTAATTGCACCAAATTCAATCCAAGAATTATATTCAACGGTAAATCAATCCCCTGCGAGACGATACTTCATGATTGTCGCATTAACAATGATTGGGTTAATTTTCATCACCGGTTTATTTTGTGGAAGAGTAACAAGACGAACAATGATAATGAAAAATAAATAATAAATCGTAGTGTGAAAAATCCGTCCTCGAAGATTTTCTATTGCTGTAATTAAAAAGGAAGAACAACATCAATTCCAAGTGAACATCGAATAAAAAAGAAAAACAAAGTGATTGTATCGGTGAAAAAAAATCGGACTGTGCAAAATATAACAGAAAAAGCGATTTTTTAATATTTTTATTTGTTTCTTTTTTAATATGCATATAAACTTACAAAAGAGAGAAAGGGAGAGAGAGATACATTTATATATTATATCCATAATTTTATAATTTGTCATTCAATAATATTATCATAAATGTAAAAAATTATAGGTTTGAATGAATGGAATGTATGATGAACTAAATAATTTACAATTAAGATAGATTTTAATAAAAAAAATATATTAATAGAGAATATATATTATATATATATATATGTGTGTCTATATATATATATTATATATTATTATATATATATATATAATAAATGGAATGAGGAATAAAATTTTATGTCAATATTCTATACATTTGTGATATATAACAGAAATTCATAAAAAAATAAAATGGTCACATTTTATTTGAAACAAAACATATTATCTGGGCACAAATTACCTTGGTCTTCCATTTTAGAACATTAGAATGCATATACATATAATAGAAATTGTTAGGAATTATTTATAACAAATGAACTTGGATAATTATATAATGTACACATGATATAAAATATACAAGAATATTGCATATTTCTTAAAAAAAAAAATTCTGCTCAATTTACAATAATTAAAGCTATTTAATCTTGCCATATCATTACTGCTGTATCGTAAGATATAAGACCAAATATTATGTTACACAGAGTATATTACAAGTAAAATTTCAAGATAAAAATATCCGAATTGTAGTTATATCATTGTTAGTTATAACAAATAAATTTTCTTTGTACCCATATTTGTATTGTCAAAAAATATAAGTATTATATATATATACAATATACATATATTCCCTAAGTATTTTATATATATATAATTTAATCGCAACATCTAAAAGTATTCGAGTTCAACGCAACAAATTGCTTGTTTAACAAAATGAAATCTCTAGTGAGCTATAGTTTCGCCAAAAAATTTATCTATCTGGTACGAATCATTACTAACAAAGTCAAGATGATGCCACAAAAGGAATAGAGCGAAACCATGCGTCTTGTTTTGCTTTTATGGCTTTAATTTTTGAGTTCAAACGCTGCGCAACGGTCGTACATGTAGTTCGACTGAAAGTCGCAAGAAAGCGCGTCGGTCGCATAAAATACAAGAACCAGCAAAACACTGTACTGTAACATCAAAAACCTCTGTAGCGCAGGTCCGCGACGTTTCCGTTGAACGGATAAAATTCTAGCTACAGTGAGTGTTGTGAAAAATATACGTTGTTTAACGTCGTCTACGTTAAGTGTATAACATGATTATTACAAAATATCAACGAATCATTGTTGCTATTGACCAGAACAGCAGCAAATACACGAATCAGTTATATTGAACAATATTACTGAAATCCATCGTCGGAGAACTGATATGTGCGCGAGAAGCGTCGAAGGACAGCATCATTGAACAGAAAAACGTATTGAGGGAATATAACGCATACGACAAATGTCGAATCGTAATGAACTGCGCAACGACATAGGTGTGGCGCGTAAAAGAGAGAGCGTACATGCACGTATACGTAGGCATACGTGCGGTAGGTGCTCTCTTGGAATGAAGGCAACCAAGAATTGGATTAACTTTCCCCAGTTACGTTTACGTTTAAGAAATCAATCGATTCTTTTAGCGCGGTGTCAACTATAATTTCCGACTTCTGCCGAATCAATTCGTTTCCGCGCTGAGACTATTACCGAGTTATTGATATCTGAGATCAAGATAAATCTTATACTGAATCAGTGAAGTAAATATCTGTTGGTGTCGTGTGTGGGTACGTGTGGGTACGTGTGGGTACGTGTGCGTGAGCGTACTCGTGCCCGTGCCTGCGCCTATGCGTCTCCGTTCGCCAAGTTGTGGTGATCTTCGCAGAGGTGGCGGCGGCGGTGGTGGAAATAGTGAAGGTGGTGACGGCAGTGGCGGCAGTGAAGGAGACGGTGGAGGTGGTGGCGGTGGTGGCGGCGGCGGTGGCGGCGACGGCGGCGGTGGTGGCCGCGACAACGTTTGGAGGGAGAGATTTCGTACATCGTGACTGAGTGAGTGAGTGAGTGAGTTGGTGCGTGTGCGTGCTACCGCGCGTATACGCTCTCTCTCATTCTCGAGATCGTGCGCGCGTGTGTGGTATATGAATGTGTGTATATGCATATATACATACATATATATATATGTACATATATATTGTCGCGCGCGCGCATTAACGGAATTCACGATCAGACACGCAGGGACTCTCAACAAATGTTTAAATGGACGCATCGTCCATTATCACCCAAGTGTCACGGGATGACGAGCTAGGCCAGTTTAATAATGGGAAAGGTAGGTGTCTGTTGTGAATATAGGCCCGCCGTCTTACATTTTTTTCATTTTTTTTTTTTTTTTTTTTTTTTTTTTTTTTTTTTTACACCTTTTTCTTCCAGATGCTGGATGGAATCTGCACCTGTTACAGGACTGCACCTCGCTCCTCACCTTACCTCACCTAACTTCTCACCTCTCACCCTCTTCCCCTGTCCCTTCCCCCTCCTCTTTCCCTTCCCCCCACTCGCCATTCGTCTATGCTTCACTTCCGACGTCTCTTTTCCTCTCGCCCTCGTTTTTGCCTGGCCTCGCCTCGTTTTGCCTCGCCTCGCCTCTCTTCTTCGCAAATTGTGCTTCTATCCTTCTCCCTCTCGTTTTCTTTCACCTAAGTTTCGCGTGTAACTTATTTCATCGTGTGTCGTATCCCATATCTTACCGCCGTTTTAATTCACTTACTCCGACTCCGTTTGTTCGACATTCGAATATTGGCCAGACGATTCAAATAATGCAATTAACCTTTCGAATTCCATCGTGTGCGATTCAACGTTAATTTATATAAAAATAATTTCGGAAATTGTACTAAAACTGTATTCACTTCGGACGGATTGGAAGAATGTCACTGAAATGAAAACATACTTCTATGTTACTATTAAAAAGAAAAGATTAAATAAAATTATCTTTTTATACGTATTTAATCTGTCTTTGATTATTTAAGTTTTCTTATTCTCCAGAAAAAAGTATTTACAAATCCCAAAAATGTCAAATCTCAAAGCAAAGTTTCAATTCTATTTTCAATATAATTAGTAAAAAAAATTATTTAATTAATTTCTATCAATTAATAATCTCTTCAACTATGCTTAAAACAGTAATATATTGTTAATAAGAAAATTAAAGAAAAACTAGGAGTGCAAAAGGTTAAATTAAAGCAAATGTGCTTTTTCTACATCTTGAAACTGTCAAAATACATGCTTATAAAAATATTCTATTATTTTAAAAATGGTAATTCCTAGTAATTCATTCCTTTGTACACTGGATAAGAAATAATATTTTATGTTAAAACTTGACATTAATCATAAAAACATTTTTTGCATTTTTATCTCTCTTATATTTTTGTACAAATATCATAACACAGTTTTAATAATCTCGATAATTTTTGTTTATATAATATGCTTCTTTAATGTATCGTATACATATTTACATATGTGTATTTACAAGATGATATTTATTTTTTCCAACTGTAGCTCAGTTACCACAAGAGAATGAAGTGGCCAACACAGGTCCAACCAGTGGCAAAAAGCCAAGAGGGCGTGGACTTCTTCGATCTCTACTTTGTTGTCTTGGTAGAGGACGTGGAAGTAGTTCAAAAAGTTCAAAAACAAGCTCATTACAAGGTGATGGACACGGTTCTCCATCCCTAAGGACTGGATCCCCAAGGTTCCTTCTCCCACCTGTCAGACATCAGGATATGCACAAGAAGTGCATGGTGATTGATTTGGATGAAACACTAGTACATAGCTCTTTCAAACCAATCAACAATGCCGATTTTGTTGTTCCTGTAGAGATTGATGGGACAGTACATCAAGTATATGTTTTAAAGAGGCCTTATGTGGATGAATTCTTACAGAGAATGGGTGAACTGTACGAGTGTGTATTGTTCACAGCAAGTTTGGCTAAGGTATATTATGCAAACAGTTGTTTATCATCACTATCAGTTTCATATCTAGGAAAAGAAGCATGTTTGAATGTTCCATATTTCTGCTATTTACAGTATGCTGATCCAGTAGCAGATTTGCTTGACAGATGGGGAGTGTTTAGAGCAAGACTGTTTAGAGAATCTTGTGTTTATCACAGAGGAAACTATGTTAAAGATTTAAATAAACTAGGGCGGGATTTGCAGCAAATCATTATTGTTGATAATAGTCCTGCCAGTTACATTTTCCATCCAGATAATGCAGTAAGTTTTGACAATGAAAAATATTTAAAAAAAATAGAAAGTAGAGATATAAAATAAATTCATTTTTAGGTACCAGTGGCATCATGGTTTGATGATATGACAGATTCAGAACTATTAGATTTAATTCCATTTTTTGAAAAACTCAGTAATGTGGAGAATATTTATACAGTCTTGTGCAATAGTAATCATCCTTATAATCAAGTACCTCCAGCTGTACAGAATAGTCCAAGCCCAGGATCAGGTTCACTTGGTGCTTCCTAGCCCTACCTATATTCTGGCCAAATAGCCAGTATTATCATCGCTCAATGCACTCTGAGAAGAATTTTGATTGGAATATTCCACATTGCTTGCTTGTTATGTAGCAGTGGACAACCAGGTATGACCCACTAAGTACTGGGTGTAATATAAACATACTTATTGAGGAATTATCCAAAAAAGAAGGTGAAAACTGTAAATCCTTCTTATACGTAACACATAACATGAACCACAACTGCTTTATTGTTGGCTTCAGTTCTTTTTCCTAAAAAATAATAGTATGATATAACTGCTCACAGTATATCAGATACAATGAACTGATTGTATTTATCTAATTATTAAGGTGTTCGATAAAAAATTTAAATATAGCTCAATTGGTTATAACAAGTAACTCTTCCAATCACATTGACATGGAATAGATTTCAGATATACTGATTACATAATGAATTAATGTCCGTGTTCCCGTGTTTGATGTACTTGAGAAAAGAAGCAAATTACAATGATAACTATGAATGTGAAAAGTAAACATGCATTTGATATCAAATAAACACATATATTTCAACTTATACGTGATTTAAATTCATGTAAAATACATACAAAATGACTTGCATAAGAGAATAAATCAAAGTGTAGTATTAAGTAATACTGAAAGAAAAAAATAGAGTCTTTTGATGGGCCATATAATATTTCTCTGTATATTATTTCTTATTTCTTGTAGTTTTTCATTACTTTTAACAATGCCATGTGTAAAATATTAATGAGTTCTTCTTGTATAATCATAAATATTGAGCAAAAAAATAATTAATTTTCATATAAATTTTATGAGGCTGATAATTCCAAATAGTTACAAAGGATAGTTCAGTGGGAAATTTTCTTACTCTTTCTAATTAGGATTTATTAAGAATGTGTCTGATTTTGCTTGATCAAATATATTTTTTATGAACAAACAGAAAAGATTGAGATATAAATCTGAGATTTAAGGAAACGTTGGAGATGTAAAAAATATATAATTGGATTGAGTAAAAATTACAGAGAAAAAAAATCATGTTTTTTTGCTATCATTTTCATGTCTTTAACTTTATTCTAAAAAATAATGAAAAAAGAAAAGGAAGGATGCGAATTGTAAAAGCTAGAAAAATCAATGTGTGTTTGAAATATTAGGTCAATGCATATCATTCTTTCCCTCCAGGCAATTATATGTACAATGAAGCATTACAATAATCATTACATCATTAACTCTTGGTCAACGCATACTCCGCTGACTTATAATATACCGGCAAAAAATTAAAAAATTATGCAACTCATAAAGATTGAATAAGTAAATAAATGTATAGTTAAATATGTAAATATATTTACTACAGATAGTTCTCAATTTTGTACGCTTAATTCGTGCGTAAGAAATGTACAGTTAGCATTATACTTTCAGATTCAATCAAATTATCGTTATTCATGCTCTTTTATTTTAATCGTATTGTTGTTAATATATTTGTCATTATAAATAATAGTAAATCAAATTTTATTATACTATCGCGATTATTAACTTAGTTTCAAATACCGTACGTTATTGAGAATATTATATATTGTTCATATTATTGAATTTTTAGAAAAAGAGTTTCATAATTTTTATTTATAAGATTCATACGTTATTCACGCCTTAACGTTCATCCTATTATAGTATCAATGTATTTTACATAACATAACATAAAATCTGGTAATCAAAGTATAGTCTTTCTTCCGAATTAAAAATTTTTTTTTTTATTTTAAAATAAAATATTATATTTTATTAAAACAAATTTTATAAAATTTAGAATAAATCATTGTTATTTAATAAAGTTTAACGATATTATATATTTATAGTTTTGAAATAATTTTTTAAATTTTAGTCTTTATAATACTTACTATTACCTAATATGTATTATGTTGTTATTTATCATTGAAAAAAAAGTAAGCCGTAAATATTGTACGTTTCTATTTCATAAAAAAAGGGCTAGGGTATATGTAGATAAGATTATTATGTAATAATAAGTCTTATACATATTGCATAATATTAAATGGCTTCCAACTATTTTATTAGTTTTTTGTTACATGTTGTGAATGTCTTTTAAATGGATCAATATCATTAACATCTAGATCATACTTTTAAACCAGCTGATATAACAATGACGTAACTTACTAAAAATCTGAATAGACAAAAACTGAGAATTAATTTTCGTAGTAATAATATTTTTATGTAAAGATAGAATATTTGATCCAAAATACGCAAAATCACTTCTCAACATTGTGTATAAATATTGAATGTTTATATCTAGACCTTAAATTGTTAGTATCGTAGTATCGTTTGTGTTTAGTATTACTTGTATTTAAGAAAAAACAGCATGCCACCGAACATTTGTACTTATTGCTAGTAAACGTATCTTGCCATCTATGTTTGACTAAACTCGAAATTCTTAGGATATTTGAGTTGTCAGTTTTTAAAATAGAGAGATTACGTAATAACCATATCTTTACATTAATTTTCATTTATTACATTTTATGCTTCTCATAAACACGTCGAATTCGTTAAAAAAGAAAAACAAAAATCGAAAATTAATGATCATTAACTCCTAAAAATTCTCAAACACAGGAAAAGAAGAACTTGCATAAATAATAATATTCACGATATATTGTAACAAAATGTGTCAGTAATGTCAGAAAGTGTAGTCGTTTTCATTCATATAATGCCCATTGAAATGACTCTACTAATTATGGTGCGCCTTTTCGGAAAATACGTACAGAAAACACGGAGACATTTCCTTTACAAAGGAAATTTTATATATACTAAACTGAACCGACACACGTCAGGTTTTTATCCACAACATCTTTTATAATGCTCCCATGTGTTGTCTGAAAGCAGTCGTAAATTTAAGATGCGATGTACGGGCGATTACAATGCGATATATATATATATGTATATATATATATATATACACATACACAGTCATGTGGCAAAATCCTAAGAAGCAGAAATTACGTCTAAATTTTATGTCTCCTACCTTTTTTTTATTTTTTTTATTATTTATTATTATAATTATTTTTTTCCTTTAATCACAGCAACGTATCTATTGATTTTTGTGATAACAAGATTCGAGTATGAAAAATATCATTGTAATGTAAAGGTTCATCGGTTTGATGAAAGACCAGGGAATACGTGAAAGAAGGAAGTTAATGTTACATCCGACGAAGCCCACGTTCCTTATCGGATCTAACATTAAACATACGAAATATCATACGTTAAACATCTTTAAGCATCCGTCATGTCGTGCTTCCGTGATTAATTAATATTAACAATCCAGTGTATTGCTTTTATTGAATGCAAATCTGTTGGACGCCCTAGATGAGTATTTCGCAATATAATATACGTGCGTTTCTTTTGTCGTGTTTCAATCTTTCCAAGCATTCTGTTTTGTTTTCTTTTTTTTTTTAATTATTATTATCATTATTATAACTATTATGGAGTTGTAACATGATTGTAGAGACACTGTAAAACATTAAGGATGATGATTTTCGTCTGTTGTCAATTGAGTGAAAGAGAAAGAGAAAAAAAGAGCGTGAGAGAGAGAAAGAGGAGACAGAGTACATTTAGATTTATTACAAAAAAAAAAAAAAAAGAAAAAAGTGCACTGAGAAAATTATTAGTGCAAAGGCGCAGCGAAAACGATCGTGATACGTAATTAGATATGTATTATATATATATATATACATACATATATATATAATATATATATATATAAATATATAAATATTTAGGTAGACCAATTAATTTTTAATACGCGATACTTTTGTACAGTAGAGCAACAGAGTTTTCGAATTCATAGCTCTTTGCCGTTGTAATCCGACATATACGTATATATATGTAACATATATACATACATATATGAAAGTACAAGAGCTGTTGCTCTTATTTGTAAACAAGGAGTGTACAAGTGATATATTTTCTATTAAATTCAATTGTACGTCATCACTCGCCAAGCTATATACATGTATTGAATTTTTGAAAATCCGCCTATACCTATATACCGATAGTTTTATTAAAATTAATCACGAATCCATTTACGCTTTTACGTACGTGATGTTCATTATTACGAAGCATAAGTTTACTCGTTAGCGATCTATGATGGAAGAGAAACGATGGAATTTTAAAAAAGAGAAGCGAATTTTGTATCGTTATTTCATTGTACGTTTATTATTGAATTAATTCCGAATGATTGTTACCAGCTAGATTCGCTTCGAAGTACAGCGACTATTTTGGTAACAATATGGCCGTGTTGCAATATAGCAATAATGAACCGCTAATATTTTTCTCAGTGCCGAAAAAACATTGTTACTTCGCAGCAGCTTTGCTGTAGTATGAAAGAAACAAAAATATATAAGCAGCAGCTTTGCTGTAGTATGAAAGAAGCAAAAATATATAACAAGATATACTTTTGAAAGTGAGACGAAAGAAAATATTGTGTGTGTGTGTGTATGTGTTGTGTATGCTCGCGTGCATGCGCGTATACGCCAGAATTAATACAGGCATGAAAGTGTAGTTAACAAAAATTTTAAAAATAAAATAAAAATAAATGAGAGGAAGAAGAAAAGTAACGGGAATGAAAAACCGTTCGCCGAGGTGACGAACGCGAAATCGAAATTTTTTATATGTAACCAATTCAAATGAAAACGAACGGTGAAGGGAAAAAGAAGGAGGCAAAATAAAAACAAACACTCGAAATTCCAATCGTGTTGCTCTGCTACACCCTGGACGATTAATAAATTATTGTATTATTCTTATTATTATATATACACTGTACAAAAAAAAAAAAGAAAGAAAGAAAAAAGAGGAAAATGAAATAATTCGTCACAAACGGAATGAAATTACACACTAGGACTCACAGTATCTCGGTGTGAATGTGATCGCGTGACGTAAACAAAACGGGGGAAAAAAAGAAGAGCTAAAACAGAATGAGAGACGCGAGTATGTATGTATAAAAACAAAACAAACATAATTAACGATATTGCCTTGATTTGTAAATAAAATTTAATTACTTCCACTAATGAAACCTTCTCTGCGAATACCGAGCGGGCCGCAATCGGTCCCACACGGGCTCATCTCTTCGATTTCGTATGTTTTTTACTAAAAGTCGCAGCTGATTTTTTAACAGCAAGAATATTTTGTACAGTAACGATACAAATATATATATACTTATGTATATATATATATTTATATATATATTTATTAAGAAAAAAAAAAAAAAAAACGTGGAGGTGAGCCCTATGCGTCGTACCAGAAAGAATCAACTAGATTATGTAAACATCTCCTGCCCCTCCGATATGTCCAGTTTGCTCTGTGATTCTGTGTTTAATAAAAAAAAAAAGCAAAAAAATATATATATATTATGTATATGTATATATGTATATGTACATATACGCGTTTGATAAACGAGTTCTCGTAGTTTTGCATGATCCCCGTGTAAAAGTGTTCCCCAATTTATTAACTTGCTGTACATTACATACGTTGGAACGATTCTTATATCGAAATACTCATTTATAATACTAAACGTTATCAGATTCTTCGAACGAAAATTGTAACATGATTACGATCTTATAAAGGAGTAATGGTAAATTCTCATCGTTGATTTTAATTAAGTAGTTAATATGACGATAGAATTAAACTAAAAGAAATTATGTTACTTGGCAATTTTGTTGTAATACATAGCAGAATAATATTTAATCTTTTTTTTTTTTTTTTTTTTTTTTTTTTTTCTTTTTTTTAGTGTATATTTGGCAATTCAGTGGAATTAGATTGTATAAGAGAGTTGTAGCACAGAACCAAGTATTAGAAATACTATTCTTTACGTTTTTGTGTACCCACATCTATGGTTCAAATGATACCGCGGTATTTAGGTCAACCTGCTCGATCACACACGATTAGTCTCGATATTGGATTTCTGTGAGTAGCTTAGTGTAAAGGGAAATGTCATTACTGACGTACGATATTCTATTAATTTCTGGTAAATCATCTGTCAACGATTAAAGCAAATACCATACGTGTACTCGATAATATCTTCGTAGTAATAATGCAGAAAAAAAAAAAGATAAATCTTCTGCCATAAAAAGATCTCCAAGTAATAAGTGACTTGACTGATAAAAAGATTGAACAAAATATTTCGATTTAAAAAGTCAGAAGACGGGAAAAAACAATTCAAGTTTTGTATTATATACAAATGGTGTCCCATTTTAATTTGCCAGGTATCATTTGACCTTGTATTAACCTTGAAAAAGTTCGCAAAGATGAATGTTGAATTTTTAAAACCTACATTTTTTTACTATATATTATTATAGCTACATTTTTTTACTATATATTATTATAGCTAACATCGAGACATTTTCAAAGCACTACCTACACACATATGTATATTTTTTACATAAGTTGAGATGCAAGCTCTTAAAATTGACGTGCCGCCAGCATTAGTGTTACTAAAGTAGGCAAGAGAAAGAGAGAGAGAGACAGAGAGATTGAAATACGATATGTATATTTCTCCTCTGTTGTTTGTAAATACTTGGTTTATTTTGATCTATTATTAGTCGTACAAATTGCGAAAGCTAAGCAAAACAGTTGCCTTATACACTTTCGTTGGTGCGTAACTTTTAATTTGTTTACCTTGATGATCTTTAATTATTAAAATTTTTATTAATTAAACAATGTCCTATTATTTTCCGAAGAAAATCATGAATAAGACTATTTACTTAGAAATAAGTGAAGCTATTTTTATGAAGGCGGCACGTCTTCGTAAACAGACGACAAAAGACCTCTATCTAAATGAAAAATTGACAATTTGAATATTTTCTTAGCTCAACTGTCATGCACAATCGGCTCTTTTCAGAGTCACTATGATATACGAAATCCAACCGTCCAACCTTGTAGTGTACATCGGATAACACTAACGCCGGCGCCAGATCAACTTTAAATTCTTCTAGAAAGTATATAAAAAATACATGTTAACTATAATAACATATAGCAAAATAATAAAACAGTAAACATATAGTAAAACATATTCAACGATTTCAAAGGGAAATTAAAATAGAATATTTTATTATTGGGATATTTCGTTTAAGTGAAGCAGGTAGGTCTGATAAATGTACAATTTTTACAATCTGTATTAGATTATCTGGAAAATTTTCAAATGGGCCAGATAAGCAAAATCGATTCATTTTGATACGTTATCCATATTTTCGCTAAAGTAAAATTTTTGATTAATATAATCTATTAGTATAATATATATTGATATAATCTATTAGTACATATATAATATATATTTCAAATCGTAATAATTATATGTCAGTATTTGAAAATTGATTATTTTTATATTAAATAAAGAATTAATATTAAAAATTTATATTGATTCATTTGATAAATATATTCTAAAGTTAATTACTAAATTTTTAAGTATCAGAAAAAATATAATATAGATCATTTATATAATCAATAATTATAAAAAAATACATAAGAAAAACAATCAAATGCTATAGACCATTATTATGTTATGCAAATAAATCTGACTGTTGTTCTGCCATTTTACATATCATTATTCTTTATTAATTTTATAATTTATTGAGAATTTATGCATAATTTAGTTGAAAATTAACATTAGAATAAATTATGTATACGTCTTTAATTAATAATTAAATTTATGAATAATACATACGAATCACAGATGTTCGAGCTATCTCATGATATTTTGCCTTTTTCTAGCAATTGATTACAACGAGATAATAATTTCCAAATGAAACTCATTAAGAAAATCAATACTTCATAAATTAACTACAATTTAAAAAATATAATGACATTTTTTCAAATTTTTTAATATAATTAGAGTAAAGACTTATAACATAAAAATTTATTATTCATCGGAATAATTATTATTCATAATTTCTCTAAAATTTAAAATCGACAAAATATCCCTGAAAGTACAAACTAAAAAAAATTTTACAGCAGCCCGGATACTATATTTCAGCCAAAGTTTTTTTTTTTTTCAATCAAACTCAATAATTGCTTTTAAATTCACAGTGCATAAATATTCAGTCTACCCGTAAAGTACACATAAAGATATAAGTTCAAGGAAGAAGAAAAAAACTACAATTACAATTAAAACTTCACATGAAGGTTTATTTCTTTAGACAACTTCAGCAGGTCTTTGTCCACCCACGACTTTATGAGTTTTTGACAGATAGTCTGCAAATTCTTGATATGGAGCTTTTCTTAACGCCTGATCATGCCAGAGATCTGGTGTCAAATACGCGTAGGTCTTAGCAATAGCTGCATAGGTGGCCTTTGCGAAATTGCCAAGAGTACACGTGGATCCTCTAGCCGATGTATAGCAATCCTCTATACCAGCCATCTGCAACAGTTTCTTCGGCACAGGTGCTGACACAATACCTGTACCTCTTGGTGCTGGAATTAGACGCACTTGAACTGATCCACATTTGCCAGTGACTTTGCAGGGCACAGTATGAGGATCACCGATTTTGTTTCCCCAATAACCACGTCGTACTGGTACGACCGAAAGCTTAGCCAAAATGATAGCACCACGGATGGCAGTGGCTACTTCTTTGGAACATTTCACACCTAGACCAATATGACCCTTATAGTCACCAATAGCTACAAAAGCCTACAAAATAAATATTATTAATGAGATCTCCATTGAATGTTGAAATGTTTAAATATAACATTGAACTTCACATAAATGTAATGTTACCTTAAAACGAGTACGCTGTCCAGCTCTAGTCTGCTTCTGTACTGGCATGATTTTCAACACTTCGTCTTTTAATTCAACTCCAAGGAATTTATCGATAATTTCGTATTCTTTAATAGGCAAAGAGAAAAGATAGATATGTTCCAAAGATTCAATCTTTCCATCTCTGACAAGACGTCCAAGTTTAGTCACTGGAACCCATTCTTTGCTGTCTTCCTTGCCGCGTCCCCGACCACGGCCTCGTCCTCTGCCACCACGGCCTCTACCTCTTGGGCCACCACGATCACCTCCCCCACGAGAGCCAAACCCTCCACGAAATCCCCCACGCGTGGCTGGAGCACTGTCCGCCATTCTGTTTGAAATTAACAAAAAAATGAAATTTGTTAATTAGTAAATGAAAAAGTAAATAATGTGTTAATTATATAGTTGCACATCCTCAACGCAGATTTTAATGATCGTTAAATATGATTGTGGAAATCAACATTCTGGACAATTTTTTCCTCTCATGAAAATGTCGAGCTCTCTTAGTTTACTAGATATTCGCAAAAAACTGTTGGTATCACTACGATGATATTTTGTCTATACTTGTGTGCCCGTAGAAGCGTATACATTAATGGATTGTAAGCCATCTCAGACAATCGAATAAAATCAAACCAAACCTAACTCTTATCTTTTGTTTATAATAAAATAAACACATATATAAACATATATACAGCCAGTAATTTGTAAAAAAATAAATATAATTGTGTAAACACGTTAATATATATTTTAATATATCAACAGATTGTTGAGAGTCATTACTGTTGTGCTTTCAAAGTATCACTTTTGTACAGAGTGGAATGAAATATCTGTCACGACCATCATAGCGTGATTCTATACTTCTGGATAAGTGAGGATCCATTACAAAAAAAAAAACTTAAAAATAGAATCATACATTTTCTTTTATCACTAATCTAATCAATGTAACTCGACATTCTCTGTAAAAAAAGTATTAATCTATATACTTTAGTAATTGGAAAACTACTAGTTCAGAAGATATTTTGATTTCGATTTTGATTTTTAAATTGTGTGAAATCTATCATATAAAAGACAAGAAAAAATGAAACAGTATTCTTGTGTTTACATTGTCTTCATCAATATCAAGACATTTATGAATTGTAATATGTTATCACACCAGAGTCCTTTACACTGCATCTGAGTATAAAAGAAAAGTAAATTGTAAATACAGTAACATTAAGAATTATTAAAAATTTAACATCATTTTCTATGAGAACGGTTTTTAATCCATGGTTCCTCAGAGATTTTTGTTCTTTTAGATAGATAGAATTTAAATAGAAACGATACGACAACAAAATATGACCTTGCAAAATCAAGGTTTATGACGGCCGACAATCCATACAAACAGATATGTTTCCCTAGACACGCAAGCAAGTACAGACAGAATATCATTGTATTGACTTTTTTTTTACGAATATCCCGTAAACTAAAAGATTCCGGAAATCACTATGAAAGGAAAAAATTATTCAAAACATTGATTTCTATAACATATTTAAGAATTATCAAAAATTGTGCAACTAAAAGACTATATAATAACTATATAATAACGAACAATTTAATATTGTGTTTAACAGAATTCTCTTTCGATTTGCCTGATGTTTAAAAAGAAATGAATTGGATATTACAAAAGTATTTAATAAGTAACTTTATGTTTATAAAACAGGGTTAAGCAGTATGCTAACCTCAAAACACGTGACCGATAACAAACATATATACTTAAAATTTTCCACAAAATTTAATTTATTTGTAAATACTTATTGAAGTTGTAGGATTTTTTATATTCGCAAAAGTATAGAAAAAAATATGTTTTATGAAGGATTGAATAATGAAATTGAAAATAAATACTCGTAGCCTGCGTACCTTACTCTTTTCTTCTAAGTACGGTTATGAAAGAAGAACTAGTCACTTCTTCCGAAATTGAGCAAATCGATATATCTCGATTAGATGTTGCATCGAATATTGCAATAAATCATGAAATACTATATTTCCATTTAACTTATCCTTTAATTAATATTTTATTTTTCTTTGTTTTTTCCTGTTTTTTTTATTTTTTAATTTCTATTTTTTATAAATTTAAAATTTAAGTAAAAATTTTTTTTTCATTTTTCATCACAAATTTAATGAAATGAAATTCATTTCTGATCTGATATTACTGACGCAGGGGAAAGAATCCACAAAGTCATCCGTGACGAGGTACAAAATAAATAACAAAATATTTATTGTTTTTCAACAATCGATGTTTTAGAACAAGTGTCATGAAATTTTATATGATGTCATGCCTATCCTATTTTTAATTAATGATTATACTATTGACTAATTGGATAGATCAGACATCCAATGTACAAATACAGGTACATGATTCTATGTTTCTTGTCCAATGATTTTTCTTGCTCCATCATTGACTGATTATAAGTAGTACAAGTTATATCTCGTCTGTATCCAATACTTCTTCTTGTCCCATGTTTTAGAGGTCACCGGACCATGTCACATCTTATCATTACCGCAACACTACTTAGTGACAGGAATTAAAATCAGAAAATATGAATAATGTTACATGCGCCAAAAATTATTTATTGAATTGAACATGAACGCTTTCTTATTATATACATGACTGTTCACGACCGTCGACAATTTCAACTTAATTTTTGATTCTAATATAATTATTTTTCTACATAAATTATATGTATAATTTAACAATATTTCAAAAAATTTTATTTTATTTAACCAGATTGTATCATTTTATTTGATATAGTTTTCCAATCTGTTATTGTCAAGTGTAGAGCATGCTAAAAAACCACTGATCTTTTTTCTTGATCGGTACTTCAAACTCTGAAACACAAAGTCCCACTTAATAGTCCAGTCTATCGTATCTTTAGTCAATGATTATATATTAAAATATAAAATATAAAAAGTTTTATAAAATTAACATTTAATGTTCTCTAATGTTCTCTTAACAAAACATTATATTTGGTAAAATTAAGAAAAGATAATAGATATTGAATAAACATCTGTACATACATAAATAAGATATTTTTTTATATTTATATTTAATTTGTTTTTAATCCAATGTGTTATCATACTCAATGTATAATATTCATTGTTAAGCAGAAGATTAAATTGTGATATGAGGATTACATACGTAATTTTGTAGATTTTGGAACGAATTTTATATTTCTAACCTTAAATTTCAGTTTGAGGTTATTAAAAGAAAATTAAACATAAAATATAAATAAATGTAAATTTTATTACATATATTGTAATTCAATATAAGAAGAACGCTTTTAATGATTTTTCAAAGTTGAATAAATATTTAATTTGATTTATTTGCTTTTTATAAACATGATGTAATTGAAACTGCACAACAATTAAATGACTATGTTTCTTTAATACGATTTTGTTTCTGTGATTTTATCATGAATAATTTAAAAGATGCACACTGGTTTCCTTTAACGTCACAGGGAAACATTTATTCAATGACTAAATTATGCTCCATCAATGGTTCTAATAAAGTATTGGTGGCTTCTTTGAAAAGAAAAATATATTCTTGTGAATATCATTTGATGCCAAATCTACATTTAAGACCATTGGTTAAAGAACTACTTTTCACATATATTCCCAGTTTGTAATTTTAAATATTAGCAATAATTATGTAAAAACAAATATTCTATAGTTAATTAAAAATTTTCATTTATTTAATTAGGTGGTGCAGAAATTATTTCTATTGATGCTTATAATAAGTCTGATAGTGGTGATGGATTTGTAATAGGAATAACTATTTTAAAAGCAAGCACAGATACATCTGTAGAAAGATATTTAAATATATACACAGAAGGTGCTATAGATGGCGAGGGAGATGAAGGAAGTTCGATTGAAGCTATAGCACAAAATTGTCTAATGGTGGAATTAGCATATACACCATATCATTTATATCATACCATATTACCTCAACAAAATGCTCCTAATGAGGTAATTTTTTCATATTAGTAATAATTTTTCTAACTGCGCTTAAGAATATAAAAGTTAATAGTAATAGTAAATAGTATCTTACAAATTTGTAGCAAAATTATAACTTTTCCTAAGATTTTAGGTCGTTTGGTTACTTTCTGGCAGTGATTATAAAATACACATGATCAGAGAAGATAAGTCAAATCACAGTTACAGTGAATCATCCATTGAAAAGTACTTTCCTGAATTACATGATATCCAAGGAATTGCAATATGGATTAATATTTACTACTATAATAATTATAATTGGTATAATTTATATTAAACAAGTCTTTATGTATTACATTATAGCAACTAACACTCAATTTTAATTTGTTTAGGAGATTGACAGTAATTGGTTGTGAATGTGGTTTAGTCAATGTAGCTATAACTAATGTTTCAGAATTGAAAATTTGCCAAAGTTGGAAATTGAGATATGATAGACCTATTTCCAATGTATCCATTTTTTCACTTAAAAATAATATTGAGAAACCTCGTTTCCTTAACTCTAATAGTAAGTTTTATTACACATATTAAAGTATATCGTAAAGAAAACTTAATTATAAATCAAAACTGATAAGTATTTTCATTTGTTACAGATTGTAAATCTTTTATAAATGATCAAGAAACAAAGCTAAATATACTTGTTGTAAATACGAATAATGCAGTTGTCTTTATGTAAGTTAATTTTGTATTACATATAATCAAAAACAATCATATATTTTCGTTGATTAGGGATGTTTTAAATAACGGGATGAATGAAGATATAACATTAAATGGTAGTGAAACATCTGATTGCATTTTATGTTCCTGTATTGCTGACATAAATATGGATGGTCAAAATGAAATACTCTTAGGAACCTATGGTCAAGAGGTGCTTATTTTTTGTTTCGTAAATGACACATGGGAATTGATCATTAGAAAATTGTTTGACGCTCCTGTACATTCTATATGTTATATGGATATTACTCATGATGGAATGAAAGAACTTATTGTCCTTACGCAACGAGGAGTGCATATATTGCAGGTTGTAATTTTTATGTAATTGAAATACATTATTTGTATTAATGAATTATACTGTTAATGTAATGTATAACAAAAATCTGAAATACACATAAATTACAGCATAACATCGTGGATGTCAAAGATAAATGGAAAAAACGATATAAAAAATTTCTTAAAGAAAATGGGATATAATCTTCAAACTGCCACTTGAAAAGACTCAATTGAAGTTTAGACTTCAGGGATTAAGAAGAGAGTACAAGAAATGATAAAGTATAAATAAGATATTTATATAATGTGGTTGATATATATACATATATACAAGTGAATATGTATATTAAAAAGGATGAAAGAAAATTTATTTTTATTATTATTACAATTGTAAAATCAAATAATTTTAATAAATACAGTTAAAAAAATAGTCATTTCTATTATATATGTTCACATTTGAATTAAATTTAATTTTCAACATAAATACCAAATTATAAGTTTTATTTTAATTTGTATGAATTATAAATTTAAAAAAATGAGACTTTTGTATCAAACAGTGATCAAACTCTTATATATTAACAGTCGATACACAATTTCGCTGACTTTTAACTAGCAAGTTTCACGATGCACCGTATCTACACTTCGCAGAATCAATGACGTGACAGGCAGTTCAAAATAGTATTGCACGTGCTTGAGATGGAGATTGTCATATGTGCATATTTTATGTCGTGCCCACGCGTTTAACACTGATGATCGATATATTATATGACATCTTATTGAATATTACGAAAGCATTTGATATCGTGTATCGTTCTTGTTCCGACGTGAATTAGAATGACTAGTAAAAAAGGACACACCCTCCGAATTGAATCTGAAATCGATAAAAACCGCGAGGAAGGAAATTGGAAAAAGGTTATAGAATTGGCGGAACACCTAAAAATACAATACCCTAGCAATGGTAAATATTTCTTTTCTTTCATTCATTAATTTTAAAATACCTGTGAATTTTAAGAATTGTTTTTTTAAAGAAAAGATTTGATCAAGTTTCATAGGAATTAACTGTCACACTCGTCACGAGTTTCGTAATCTGTTTATGTAAAAAAAAGTCGTTAAGTCATGTCAAATCGTAAGGATTCTATATGAGCAAAGGTCAAATATATATGTGAAATGTTATTTGACGTTAAGATTTTTTCAACTATTTTTTAAAATTTGAGGTCATCAGCGAGTTAATAAACACATCTGATTTTTACTGTCAACAAGATGATCAATAAAAATTATGAACATGTCCCATTATAAATTTATTTTTAATTCTGCAAAGATTCTAATATCTTTTTCATGAACTTTTTTTTATTGTCGAAATTTTAAATAATAAATTCTCACGAGATTTTATATTAGTTACTATATTAAAAAATAAGTATTTATATTTATATTTATATTTATATTTAATAAATATTTCATAAAATTTTATATTTAATAAATATTACAACATTGTCAAAATAATCTGATTTCATACTAAAATATATAAACTAGAAGTATATGTGCAACTCTACATACTGATAAATGCTTTTGATTTTAGAATGTTTAGCAAATTTTTTATGTGGAGAAGGAAGATTGGAAAGCTTTTTAGAACAAACTCCACCTATAGATGCTAATATTGGAAAAGCTAGAAATGGGCTACAAGAAACTAGAAAGTATTTAATTCTTGCAGCAAATGAAAAGGATAAACAGGTAATTATAATCTTAGTTAACTATTTTTAAGTGAATGAAAGATAAAAATTTCTGAATTTAATTAATTTAAAATTTTATCTATAATTATTAAGTAACATTTTAAATTATAGGCTTTAGTTGTATTGGATGCACATTTACTACTTGGTAAATTACATTATGCAATGGGAATGTATGAAGAAGCTCTCAAACATTATCAACAAGCTGAATTGCACACACTTACAGAAAAGCCATTACCTTGTAGAAGTCTGCGTATTGTTGCAGAGTCATATGCAATTAAAGGTTTGCATCAGTTAGCTTTTGAATTATTTAATACGTTGCTAGTATGTACTAGTGCATTATTATTTCTAATATTACATATAATAGCTTGCCATTTAAATAAAGGAATGATTTATATCTATCATAGTTTGGTGTCATATATTTCACTTAACAAATTTGTTTTTTAATACTTCTGTACTTTAGACCATTAAATTTATGCTAAATTGAATAGTATTGCACTTAATGTTCTAACAAAATTTATAGAATTGCATTTTTTTTTTCTTATTGGTAGTCTAAACTTTCTTAAGTATATACTTTCTCATCAATCCGAAGGTAATACCCAATTCAAAAAATTTAGTAGTTACACAAGCAATGATTTTTGGAAACATTTATAATTTGTTTAATATCACAACTAATATACAACTTAGAGAAAGAAAGATTGTTTACTTTAAACACAGCGAAACATTTATCCTGCAGAAGACTGCGCACTTTTGCTGAGTCATACGCAATTGAAGGTTTGTATTTTGCTTCATTTTTATTTCTCTTATTTGCCATGTGTAAGTGTATTAGCTATTTATTAAAGTGTATGCTTTACCACTATACTTCTTAAAATGTTTGAAATATGTATTGTCTTATCATACCAGCTTCATGCTTAATTGTATCAATTTCAACAATCCAAAAAAAGGGAAGATATTATATTAATGGTAACTATGTTTCCTTAACTCTATTCAGATTGTTTACCTGCATCTTTTTAATATTCTGTTGCATGATAAATTCAATGTTTTATCCATTAATCATATTTTATATCATACCTTTCAATTAATTTAGTTATTTTAAATATATAAAAAGATATTGCATGTTTAATTGATAATAATTACTACACTTTAGACGAATAACTTATTTCTTTAAAAGAATTGAGACATAATTATTTAGATTATGAGATGAGAATTATTTAGATTTATCTGTGTAAATAATTTGTTTGGTATATTTGTGTTTCTTTGTAATAAATGTAATAAATGTTAATTTAGTGCTTAAAATATTGTAAAATACATCTGCTTGAAACAGTGCTTTTATTTTTATAAATATATTATTTCTATGCTTAAAAATATATATCTTAATATCAAAAATATATTAATATTCTATTTTATACTAATTTTTAGATAATAGTTCCTTTTAATAAATCTTTTTATTTATAACAGGTCTTTGTCTAGAAAAGTTACCACCAAATTCCAAATCAAAATATAAAATAGCAGAATGGCAAGAGCAGATCATCAAATGTTATGAAATTGCTGGAGATCTAACATTGGTTTATTTACAAGAACAAGACAAACTTGCAATGCAACATCAAAATGGCACGTCTACCATAAATAGTAACAATGCAGGTGATGATCCTTTTTAATATATTTTCTTCCATCACATAATGCTAATTGATACTTATTATTACATAAATAATAAGTGTATGATTCATAGTAGGAATATTCACTGAATAAAAAACAATAATGGCAAGCATTAAGATAAATTCATTTTGAAAGAATATTCCATTAATAATGTTTATTTATATTTTTTCAGGTGATAATATAGGATTTGTTGGTGGAATGTGACAAAACTAGAAATTTGGGTTTTGTAGTTAATACCTTAATATCATTTGATCAACAGGTACATATTCCTCTCAGTCTTCGTATTGTTCTACAAAACATATTGGACCAATTTTGGAAACAGCACTACAAAGGGCACCCATATTGTATATTCAAACTGGTAATATTCAAGGTGCAATAAATCGTTACAGGTAATTAATTGTTTCTATTTATTAAAAATGCAAGAAAGAAAATGATAACAAGAAGATGACAGCGATAACAAATACTGCTATTATTTATATAATGCAATGCAATTTAGAAATAATATTTAAGAAATTAAATAAACAATTTCTATTTATGAAATTCAATAACTTATAAGGGAAATTTTATCTGCTGTGGAGTCCACAACTACTCAAAGTCTTAGAGTTACTTTAACAAGACAATTAGCGGAAGTATTAGTTCGAGGAATTAGTGGTGCGGAATATAAAGCTCCAGAAGCACCAAATGATTCTGCAGGTAATACTATTGATAAAATGGCTGTTATTATAATTTAAAGATAAAAATAAAATATTAAATCATTATTCTGTCTTTCTTAGATTCACCTTGGAAGCCAAAGAAATATTTAGGTCCTAATATGTTTGTGCCAAGAAATGAATATGAAGAAACAATTCTATTATTATTAATAAGTGAAGCTATGGCGGTTAGAGACGCTGTGCTTAGTCAATCTCCAGAATTTAAAGATGCAAGAATACATGCTTTTGAAAATGCTACTGCGGTATATGATCTCCTCACAGTAGTTGTTGTGAGATGGAGTCAAGTAGATTTGTTATATGAGGTAATTATAATAAAATAAAATAAACTGTTCAGAATTAAGATACAATTTAATGTTATATTTTCATAGTCATTTGAAAGAGCAATGAAATTTTCTCATGAAGAAGCCCATGTATGGACTCAGTGTGCATTATGTTTAATTAGTATGGGCAGATATATGCATGCATATAGAATTTTAAAAGTGGTAACGAGACTATCTCCACAAAAAGTAATGCCCTGTCTTTTAGCCGCAAGACTATGCTATGAACAATTAAATATGGTAAGATATTATATACAAATTGCATAAAATAATATACTGAAAATATACTTAAATAAACAGGTAAAAGAAGGTATCGAATGGAGTCAAAAAGCACTTCAAAGAGAAACATCAAATTCTCAAGGAATGCAATCAAGATGTCATCTCTATATTGGTATTGGTCATAGTATTCTTGCTACAAACACTATAGTGAAAATGGATAAAACTTATCATACTAAAACAGCTTTGGAATGTTTTCAGAAGTATGTACAATTAAGTATAAAGTAAAGGATAAATTATATATTATAATATTATATATTTATTTAATAGGGCGCAACAGTGTGATCCAAATGATCATTTGGCAGAATACTATTTAGCTCATGAATATGCAATTAACAGACAAATTAACGACGCAATGATTCATGTAAAAATTGCGTTAAATCTTCGGGCAGAACACATTCCATCCTTGCATTTATTGATATTACTACTATCGGCTCATAAACAATACTCAGAAGCATTGCATTTAATAAACAGTGTATTAGAAGAATATCCAGATAATTTAAATTTTCTTTATGTAAAAGCGCATCTTGAATTACGAAGTATCGGTGGTGAGCAAGCATTGTTTACCATAAGACATATGCTTTTACTCTGGAAGAATTTGTATGAAGATCAGACTAATACTAATTGTAATGAACAACATAGTGAGAAACGCAGTGAAACCAGAAGCGTTTTTCAGTTGTATGCTTCTGAAATGTCTGATAAAGATTCCAGTATGTATTAATACTCTTTCTAATTTTAAAATTTGCAATTTTTAAAATTAAATTATTTTATACAAAATTTTAAATAATCAAAATTTTAAATAGGTTCTCTACATGCACAATCATTGGCTGCTTCAAGAGTAGAACAAGCCTTATCTGAAGTTGCATCGTCTCTTAGCTCTTTTACTCCGAAACCAGGACCACAAAGAGCATGGCTATTGCAATTACAAGTTTGGTTATTACTTACTGAAGTATATTTAGTTTTGGATCAACCAAATGGTGCTGTTCTTTCTTTACAAGAAGCGACGAATATTTTTCCGCTAAGTCACCATATTATGTATACAGTAAGCTCGAATAATATTATCAAACAAAAAATCAAAGATAATTAATTATTTTTTATTTTATATAACTTCACCGTCAAAATGTAATATGTACATAGAAGTTATTTTTCATTCTAGCGAGGTTTACTTCATGAATATAAATTGGAATACATGGAAGCAAAGCAATGTTATCAAAATGCAGTTTCAATTAATCCATCACATATTAAAAGTTTACAACATTTGGTAATGTTTATTGTAGTTTATTAAATAATAATTATTATTAGATGAGATAGTATACGTTTATTTGAAGATTATTTTCCTTATTAGGGGTTAATTTATCACTATTTGGGAAGTCAAAGGTTAGCTGAAAAAACATTACGCGATGCTGCAAAAATTGATCCGAATTCTCATCAAACATGGTATAAAAATATTCATTTATTTCTATTTAAAAGTGTGAGGATGCAATTGTGAATAACTCATATGTTACAAAATTTTAATCAAATAAAATTCTATTTTACAGGTATAACTTAGGAAAGGTGTTAGAATCTTTAGGTGAAGTAGAAGCAGCAAGTGATTGTATGGCTACAGCATTGGAAGTGGAAACTACGAATCCGATATTACCAATTCTTTCGATACCAGTTACATTTGAATGATTTAGAATTTTTATTTAAATAAGATTAAAAACAGATAATAATTTATCGTACAACATTGGCATTTGTTTGCCCTTGTGGCAATAGTACCTGCTTATCTCTACACTGTTGCATTATTGTACAAATAAATGAATTCTTTAAAAAAAATATTAAAATTATGCAAATACTTTATCAATAATCAATGTAAAAAAAAACTCTAATAAAGAAATAATTATAAGAGAATTATTATTCTTTAATAATTTCTTTAAATATATGATATCAAACATTTTTTGTAAATAAAGTTTTAAAAATATTTTATATTTGTATAAAACTAAAAAAGTATTATGGTAGAAATGGATTCACAAATATTTACGTTTTATAGTTATATTTATATATTATAACTTTATCTAGCTATTTATGTGTTATAGCTGTAACTCTATTTTTATCTTGTGAGATTGTACCTTAATGCTACATTTTTAATATATAATTTAAATAATATTAAAGCTAAAGCTAAATAATTTAATATTAAATAATTTAATAAGTGTAAAAGGAAAAGTTATTTTGTAAAAATTATGTTTCGCCGTTTATTTTTTATTAAAATTAGTGAGATTGATGTTTGCTTTTATCTTTTGTTATATCATAAATAAATCAGATAAAATTTTACGGTTCAGATTATTTTCTTCTATTTATATTATGACTGAAGATAAGATAATAGTGTTAAATAAATTTATTGAACACCTTTCAAGTTACAGTTGAATGTATGCCCTTATAATTTATTATGGTAGAAATATTTTTACAATGAATATTGATTGATTAAAATAAATTCTAGAACTTTTCTACCAACATTTATAATATAATATCTTTTAAATAAATTTCTTGGAAAGTTTAATATTATAAAAAAATTCAATAATCATACATGTCGATTTAATACATATAGCAATATTTATTTATAAATATTAATATGTTTTAAAGTTTTTAACTTTTTAACATTCTTCTTAATAACTTATTTTCTATTTGCTTCAACTATTTCATCATAATTCGTAAAAAATTTCAATAAATGATATAATATGAAGAAATTCATAGTATGATGTAACACAAAGCACGCGAAATTTCTCGATAAAATTACTGAATTATAATTTATTAAAACTCTAATATTACACGTTCCAACACATTGAAACGTAAAGATGCTGTTAAAAAGTAAAAAATCTAAAAAAATATATATATGCACTATGATACAATATTTTTATTTAAATTAGATTCAAATATTTTTTATTTAATACAATATAAATATTACAAATATAATAATATTATTTTCTTAATTATAATAACATCACTATCCACGATAATTATTTGTATAATAATATCACTAATAAAGTTAATAATTTGTACAGCAATATCACTAATCAAGTTAACGAAGTTAAAAATAAAACTTAATAAAGTATTGAATGTTATTGATTTTAATGTCATTGACATTAACTTGACTAGCAGCCCAGACGATTTAATAATAATTAAATTTCTTCAATTGCAATCAAAAATTAGCATTCTATCCTGCACCCAGATACATATTCAAATCTAAAGTGATTGAAAGTTTGCATCACGTTGTAAATTGAACACGGAATGGTCTTTAACAATACATTTTCTGTTAAATTAACACCAATTAGGCGCTACATCGATGAACGTAAGGTATAAAATTAACATTCTTTGCCATGACACCCATTAAATTCCCTTCCTTACCGTTAATCGTGAACGCCGTTGTGCGCTTCTCTATCCCCCGTTCCGTCTCTTTTTAACGAGATTACAAGTCTCCCTGTCCCATTCTATCGCGTGTCGCATTGCGCGTTTATTCGTGCGCAGGCCCAGTGCAACCTAGCCACAGAACTTTTTCGAAAACCTCGCTTAAAACTAGCTAGGCCCTTTGAGGAACTGCGTCATGAATCCATATTTTCTGTCTCCTATCAGGTCGAACATCGATTTTTCCCAGTAACGATTCCCAAAAACAGTATGTTCACGTAGACACTGTTAGCCCGCGGAATGTCGTACCGCGTCACGTTTAGCGCATCACGCATCTGCAGAGCTTACGGCTATGCGTAATACAATCGACCAACTACATATTATCATCTTACTCTTTTTTTTCTTTTCGTGTTGGTCAAACGACAGCTATAAAGGGTTACGGGTCTCCACTGCATTGAAATTACAAAGATTTAGTAACATTGGATAAGCCAAAGGTGCAACTATTAGGTTAGGAATTTTAATATCTTTTTTTAACGCTCGACATATTTAAATGTAATGAAAGAAAACGAAACATGCTGCGAAGAATAATAGTGACTAATGTAAATTAAATCGATAATTTTTTTTACATAATTACAGCAGAAAGAATTTTTTCCATCTTTGAGCCATTTGTTATTTACTTCATTAAATTTGATCGATAAAGCATTTTTTTTTTTTTATGTTTAAAGAATTCTCTTCTACATTCTACTTAATTCTTTCTGCAACTATTTTAATTTCGTACGTGTTGCACTTTTACAAAATATGAAGCAATAGCTGTACGAAAATACGGTAAAGCCAGTTTCTGATTTTTTTTTCCTTTTTCGTTTCAAAAGTCGATGCTTATTATTTAAAAAAAAAAAAAAAATAGACATTGCATTATTATAAATTTTGTGTAAAATGGTCACGATAAGCGAAGATTTTATCTAAACAAGCATTTTGTTGCATATGTTTGCATAATCAAGTCATATTTGTATATTCTACTTCTACATCCTCATATTATAATTTCTTTTGACAATTCCAAGGTGACCTTGGTATACTTTCAAAAAAATGGTGCGGAGGAACCGTCACTTCCGTTAGGTAACTAAGTACATACTACGTTCTTTTTTGTCGCACGCATGCTCATCGCTTATTATTGATATCGCGAACATCGTGCGACGGCGTTATCGCATATCGGTCACGGCCACCAGCGAAACTGTTAATTATCTATTAGATACGAACGAAGTTTATGAATATCAATACCTAAACGGCATTATAATTTTAAACGAATTAAGAATTCTAGCGTACTGGAAATAGACGAATAAGTCATTTGCACAAGTCATTTACACGAGCCGATGAAGAAAACCCGTATTACGTTGTATCGCACCGTTAGATTATCGCATCATATTACAGCTTCATTATTGTAATCAATACTAAACAGTAAAGGATTACACTATGCAATATATAATTGAACAGATATTGCGCGATATTATTTTTGCCAATTAATTCGGAAAATATATATGATGTACAAATGTCTTGAACTATGTATGTAAATGATTTTATTTATCTATCTTTATTAACTTGTTGTATTATCTGTATTACCTTTAATTAAACTTGTATTAAACTTGTTCTACCATACGTTACATTGTGTAATTTGCAATGGATCATATATACCTTACTTTATATGTTTAAAAGATTAATGTCTACATGCCGTACGCGATTTAAAAATCACTATTTTATTCGTATCTAACTTGTAACTCGTTAGATAAAGTTCAGTGCATTTACAACCATATCTTTTAATATATTTTTCTATCGTTGCACTTTCCAAATGGAAATGTAGTAGGATAAAAATAGATAAGTTTGTAATTGATACATGACTGTATAACTAAAACAATATATGTTGTAATCTATAGTCTATGCAAAACGTATTTACTTTGAAATTAATTTAAAATCTTAATAGTAATATTAAAGGTTGTTCTTTGATTTCTTCAATGTAAATACAATTATTGTTAAAATATTTAACAAAGTTGTTTGTTTGAATGTTTTAAACAGAAAATATTATAGTATATAACTTGGACAGATATCAAAAAATGTATAACATTCAAAAATAACATTATAATTACAGTCTAAAATTTAAATGATTGAATAATAGATTATTTATATGACTACTGGTTTAATAAAGAATTATACGAATTCTTGAATGAACTTAGTTTTTTCATAGCACTAATTTCAGATGAAGGATTACAAACATATAGTGATAAATGATAAATGATTATAAATTTTCCAATTTACGTTTAACTGAGTCTAATTTGCAATCAAGAATGTGTTATTTTAATTACCTGGTCTTGGAAAATTTAATTTTTAGCTGAAGCTAAGTACCTAATTAGTTGACGAATTAGGTACATAGCCACTAATGCATAACGTTGACGTAAAAACCGAAAAATTATGAAAAAGTCGGAAATTACGTGAATCTTTTTAATTGAAAATGCAACAAAAAACAATTAGTTTATTGGATATTTCCTTTTTTCCTCATATATAGAATCGTGGATTCGTCATTCGCATTTTTTTCTTGCGCGTCATACTGATGATTCCGTAAATTGAACTTCCATGCTTTTAATAAGGTATTCAGTTTTCATTCTGTATCATAGTGTATCTCATCATTTCTGTTTTTGAAGGCGTTCGTAATTCCACTGTAAGCATGACTAATGCAGAATTCAATTAAAAATTTATCTGTATTGTTATCTGTATATGTCAGTAAATCTAAATTTCAATAAATCATCAAAATGACGAATATTAATAATATTAATGTAAGTTTGTAACAGATTAGATTTCAAACAAAATTTTTTACACAAATTTACGTTAAATTCTTATCTATTATTCAACTATGAATAATATTCGCGTATTACATATGATGCGTGACAATTCGTGTATGACACAATTCTAAAAAGTTATTAAATAAATGAATGAATAAATTCCGATTAGAAACGCAAATAAATGAATCAACGACGTGTTGTGAAATGTATCACGCAAATTTAAATTGTATTCATCCGTTGATGTGATATCACGTAAACCAATTAAATATGCACATATTTACGTACCTATGTACAAAACTGAATGTTAATTTTTATTTCAATTTCTACGTATACATTCTTCGTTTTATATGTTCAACCCTTGTAAAATTATGCAGGATGTCCCACAATTATCGACACACTTTGTCGATGTGTTCTGTAGGATAAGACTAAAATAAGACTAAAATGTTCCATTGAAAAGTTATAAGAAAAATATAGGACATAAAACTATATATACTTATGTATACATTTTAAAATTGATATTGTATTGTACTCTTGAATTTATGTTGTATATTATGTTGTAGACACAGAAATTTCATCGTAATTGTTTAATTTCCTCGCATGTTTTTTCAACACACATAAATATAAGTACATAGCTTTACATTTCATGTGTATTTTTACTTTTAATGAAGCATTTATGGACTTCTTGCTACATGACATTATTATATTATTTATATTTTACTTTTTTTTTTTTTAATAAAGCAATTATGAAGTTTTTGCTACATGACTTATTGTTATACGTAGAATATACTGCTAAAGTGTGTGTACGATAAAATAAAATGTAGAATACTTTATACAGGTCAAAATGTAATTAATGCGCTAAGAAATATTAAAACGATGATAAAAGCTTTGTAGTGACTTCACGTTGTGGTCTTGAAATTTTTAACTCAGTATTTTCGTCTGAAAAGAATTTACGAATTTAGCTGCAGCACGAAATAAATTTCGGAAATCAAATATTATAGTCGATATTTATTTCTTGCCCTGAAAATGGCACTTACCTAATCGCACTATATTCCTTTATCCAACGAACGTGTACGCGCATTATTTTTATTTAAGAAGATATCGACCGATTCTATGAAAGGACATTGAAACCTCCAGTACTTCTGGGGTTAACGCAAGGGATGGTCCACGTGAAATAGGTCATCTAAATATTTTCTTTCCTCCTAACTTGGGAATAGAATCAAGGGGTTCTGTAAAAATTTTATTGAAATAAAAAAATTTCAATTGAAAATTTTATAAATCGAATACACAAGACAAAAATAGAATTTTCATAAATAAGAGAAAACAAGGATTTATATCATTAGAAAATTTTTCTAATTCCTTCTATTTAACTTAAATATAACAAAGGAATGCAAATATATATATATATATATATATATATATATATATATATATATATATATATAAATGAATAAAAAAGAAATAGAATTCTTTTGGGCGTGAAAGGGTATTTGATTCAGCGAAGTATTCATTTTTCATTTCGCTCTTTCTGCACCAACGATTCGCGATTGCTGTTCGTTAACCAATATCTTTCCAGGGATGCTTAAAGTGTTTCAAAGTATTCCCTCCACAGACAGTAAGTATTAACTCATCATGACCTAATATCATTCACAGGAGAAGATAGCAAAACGGAGTCAAGTGACTTCGTTGGTTTTGCTAAACCTGTTCCGCACCTGATCGCTATCATTTAAGGTGCGAATTTCCAGATCATTCTAGAAACTGGAGCCGAGGCAAAACTGACTAAAAATGACGGATGTCACGGGGATTGTAGTGTCAAACGAGTCAATATTATCGTGGCATCGTTGCAACAGCTGGTCTCTTCGGTAAGCTATATACGATCACTCGGAGAACTAATGATACAAAAATCGTAAGAAAGCGAATGGAAAGAAATAAAGAGAGATAAAGAGAAAGAGAGTAGAAGAAGGAAATGCAGAAGAGAAAAGGGTGAGGTGGAAGGAGAAAATGAGGGTAAAGTAAAGACAAAGATAGCCAAAGAGAGAAACAAAGCAAAAAGAGGAAGATAGAAAAGTAGAGAGAGAGAAAGAGAGAGAGAGAGAGAGAGAGGGGGGGAGAGAGAGAGAGGAGAGAGATGTAGGGCCTAAACGCAGCCGAAAAACGTGTTCATTGCATTCGAGCCATCTCTCGCAGGGAAGCCCGGCTTTGACCCGGTAGCCGGCGGCGGCACAATCCGCGCGGCTGCCTGACGCATTGCAGGTGCGCGTCGGCCAATCACAGGCCTGGTTAGTTCGCCCGGACTTGTCCTGTAAACACGACCGCACCCACCCCGCATGTAAAGCGGATTTGCACGATTGTCCATGACGACCATTCTCCACGTTGGACGTCGTGTCGTTCCTACTTCTTCCTATTTGTCCAATTAAAAACCAGTCGTTTTTTTTCAGGGTTTTCGCAGAGGAGAAGCCGCACGGGACTATCTGTCGATCGCGTAGGAAACGACGCGGCGCATCGCCGCGTGAACTCCCCTTAACCCCCGTCCAGACCATTGGCCAATCACGGAACGCCGTCGCGTAGCCCGTTAGGGGCGGCGTAGTGATACCTGACCGAGACAAGCGGCAGAGAAGCTCGTACACCGAGAGAGAACGGTGGACTCCATTGCTGTCCCGAGTGTGTTTCTCGTCGGCTGTGTCGTATTGCGTGTCTGTCCGTGCTTTCGTGCACACAAGTTTTTCCCTTCCACGGCTGCTCGGAGAGAGATTGTGAATAGTATCCCATTGTGTTTAGTGCCTAGACCGATATTCGAGATCGTCGAGCGTACTGAGACGTAAAAAAACCGAGCCAAAATGGTAAGTCGAATATATTCTCTCTTGCCTGGTGCGTGTACCTACCTATGCAGACGTCGTTCAGCGGCCCCTCGCCCTCACCCTTCGCCCAAGCTTTCGTTTGCCGCATTGACGCGTCGAGTGCACGTGCAACCGACCAATACGCATTTACTGCAAAACACCTTTTTTCCCCCCTGTCTTTCCCCGTCGGTTCGAGAGACTCTATTTCCCAGGTCCTGTGATATTTTCTTTTTCTCACCTTGTTGTCCTATTTTTCATTTTTATTTTTATTTTTATTTTTATTTTTTTTACCTACGCACTGTTACAATATTACTATTCGTAATATGGCCGGTATGTGGAGATGGACCGACTATCGATCCGTCTCTCTCCTTTGGTCGCTCACATACACATTTTTCTCGCCCCGTTTAAAAAGTCGAAACGTTCCCCGACAAAAAAATTCGGCGAAAACCACGCACGATCCTGACAGGAATCGATGATTTTTCAAATCTTCCGCTTGATTGCAGCAACGAAGCAAAAACTTTTTGAGAGTTAATTCGTTCGTGTTACGTTGTGTCGTGTATCAATATACCGTGTAACGGTACGTTGGAATATCGAATGACGTGAAAAAACTTCCTCGAAATCGTCGATTCACGACATTTATCAGCTTAAAATACTTTATCTCTAGATTATCAAATCGGTTATAAGATAATTGCTATCGTATTTCGAATATCTCGTGGATTCCAATTGGCGATAAATTTTTTCTTCGTTGATGAAGTTTTACGTGAAATAATTCCAAACTTTTGAAATAGCAATTACATATTCAATCGAGTGAAATATCATTTCGTTTTTTAGGCTTAATATATCTTGTTTTCGTCTCAAAATACAAGCCTCAAATTTTAATCAATTTTTATCTCGTATGTGACAGGTTAGTTTTTTAACAATATTTTTTTTTTGGAATCAAAGCACTTCGTGAGAAAGAATGATCTTGACTTTCTTTTATCATTCTCACTGTTTTCCTGGTGCAGTATATTCGACACAATCAACCATTACACGGTAATATCTTACTATTGATTTTCGCGGTCTCTTGTCGTTGCGCCAATTTCCTTTATTCCTTATACATTCCTGCACTTATCCTTCAATTAATCTTCCATAAACGTCGATCTTTTGGTACGAAAATTTGAACGTGCACTATTTACGTGCTAGATCGTAAAAGCTACAATAAGAATTTTATAATCGCATTATACCATACGAAACATATATTTTCATATTTTGTAACTCCGTAATTCCATTTTTTTTTCTTTTTAAGATTAAACAAAAACGGATAACGTTTTGAGTTTTGAAAATATTTTCTCGGTTTTAACCGCGGTTTTATAACGTTCAAAGATGTTGGCCGATTGTCTTACCGCATAACCTAAAATACAGATTGACCACTCTGAACTATTTATTGAATATAAAATATTTATAAATAAATCTTCGATTCTGTTGAAAATTAATTGTCTTCCAATGAAATATAAAGTTTTTTTATTTAAATTCTTAAAAAATATCTACACAATAAATTTATCCCAGTGTGTGTGCGCGCGCGCGCGCGTGTGTGTGTACTTTCTTTTTATAAACAACTGAATATTGAATATCGAACTATTAGTTTATTTATGACATTTGTTTAATAGATCTACATGCTCAATGAGTATTTTTGTATAAAATATATAGAAGAAAGCATAGCATGTACATATTATACATATGTGTATACATACATACATACATACAGTTGACCTATATTAAGGTATTTTATTCTAGAACTCATAGATTGATTTAAAACAGCTTTCCACATTAAATACTGCATTTCCTTCACATTTTATCTTTATGCAAGTACAAATACATAAATTATACAATTTTTTATTTTTGTAAATACAAGAATTAATTAATTTAATTTATCATTTTATTTGAGGATCTGATTATAACAAACGTAACAATTTTTGTAAATAAAAGTGCACAAATGTCACGTGTTTGTTAATTTTCTTTACCAACATAAGCTTATAGTAAATATTTGTCGGCCATGATATATATTTTATTGCATGTAGAGTTGAATAAATTGAGTAGAACAAACAATTTAATTTTGACTTTAATTAGTTGTTACTTGCGTATATTTGCGAGTAAACAGGTAAAAGTCGAAGTTTATTTGAAGAATGAATTCTTTATAAATATATTGTATGGATTAGATTGAATTTTAGTGTAATGTTTGATCGAATCTAATTCGAATAAGAATCGGAATGTTCCGAGTTTTGGAATGTCTGTCTCCGTTTATCAAGAATGTATGCTGATTAACTGGTGTCAAAAATATTAATTTTCCAATCAACAACATTCTGAGTCCTGAATATCTCGACCACCGTTACGCCCTTCCGCTGCTTTTCCTAATGAGGGTGGGGCAATACCTGAACAGCCGTTTCGAATTTTCGGCAAGGTGGCAATTCCACCAAATCAGAGCCTTGATAAACAACGATTTTAATTATCAATGACTTAATTATCATGCATTAACCATAAAATAACTAAATTAAAGAAAGAAAACGTTTATCGTTAAGAATATTAAAAATAATCTTTCTTTGTGATTGTGTTGTTAATTTCGCCAACAAAAATTCGCGTGTTTTTTTAGGCATATTCTTGCAAAATATAGAATTTTTAAAATTTTTCAACATATATAGAATTCACTTTATTGTATGTGAGATAATACAAACAGAAGCTTTATTTCTTTGATATTTGATACTAAGTAGTAAACATATAAACGATAGAAAATGTTTATATGTACGTATTTTATTCTAATTATTATTGCAACTGATAGAAATTCAATTGTATTTTGTGATACATCAAACTTGTACAATGTTCGATAAAATGAACTTGTCATACAATTGATTCTAAAGCTGAATTCTTTTAATAGTATTAATTTACATCAGTGATATGTATATGTAACTATAAATTTAATTTTTTAATTAAAGGCTGATCAACTGACAGAGGAGCAAATTGCAGAATTTAAAGAGGCATTCTCGCTATTTGACAAAGATGGAGACGGTACCATCACAACCAAAGAATTGGGTACTGTTATGCGATCACTTGGTCAAAATCCTACAGAAGCTGAGCTTCAAGATATGATCAATGAAGTGGATGCGGATGGTATTTTATTTTAATTTTATTTTATTACTGACATATAACACATATGTTATTATTCATTATGCAATGTTTGTATTTTTTTTTAGATTGTATGTAATATCAACGTTATTTTATCATTTTGTTATCTAAGATATTTGCATAATGAAGAAATAATTTTTAATAATTTTTAATAATTTTTACATCGTTGCCATTATCTCATTGTTAAGAGCATTGGAAAAAATCTGATTTCAGAAAAAATCAAAACTAAAAATACTTGGAATTGTAGGTAATGGAACAATCGATTTTCCGGAATTCTTAACCATGATGGCTCGCAAAATGAAGGATACTGACAGTGAGGAGGAAATTAGGGAGGCCTTCAGAGTATTTGATAAAGATGGGAATGGTTTCATATCTGCAGCGGAACTCAGACATGTCATGACAAATCTTGGCGAGAAACTCACTGATGAGGAAGTTGATGAAATGATTCGGGAGGCTGACATTGATGGAGATGGCCAAGTGAACTATGAAGGTTGTACAACTGAATCTACATTTACCATAATTTCTAAATTAAATTGCTTTTATTTAATATTTTCTAAATTATAGTTAAATATGTAAAGTATTTGCATAATTTTTGAATTGAAATTTTGTATTTCTAATAATAATTACGTTATTTTGTTTGTCTAGAATTCGTCACAATGATGACATCAAAGTGAATGCAACCTGTGTAATGGAAAAACTTGCAACTTCAAGTGGTGTTGACGTATTAAAATAAATCAAGAAACAAAGAAAAATATAATGTTAACAAAAAGCGAATCGACCAGAAAGTGAAAAAAATCTTGTATCTGGACGCAAAGATGTCTTTAAAACGCGAAAAGTCAACGTCCAACACGCGTTAATCATCATTAACGATAAGTAATACAGGGCAATTGTTTAATTAAAAAGTTATACCACTAAAAATCATTATCTCTAAATACACGAAATACTTAACTATACACAACATGAACATAAAAATACATGTTACACGCGCACATACACAAATACAAAAAATATGCAGCACACACATAAATACATCTAATACATAAAAGATGATTTATTTCCGTATAAAAAATATAATTAAAAAATGTTAGATATATATATGTACACACACATACACACACACACACACACACACATACATATATATACAGTATATGTATATATATATATATATATATATAACAGGCGCGCATGTTTGTTGATGATAAAATAAATAGTGTGTTTCCTTACTTTCCTCTCTTTTTGGCCTTTTCCTATTTCTTCTCTGCACGTATCTTTGAAGACTTTCATGTGTAAGTTTCCCTTGTAAAATCTACTTTTCAATGTATTAAAAAAAAAAATGCAATTATTAATTAGTGGACAGAAGAGAGGAAAAGTATTAAAAGAAAGGAAAAATCTCTATTATAGCGCATCGTGTAGGTTCGTTTGTTGATCGAGATAAATTGAAAATTTATTCTGCTCGTTTCTCGATCAAGGAAAACGTGCTTATATCATTGATACAGCATTTGTTGTAGCAAGAAATTTTATCAGTAACGTACATATTAAGCGTTTGTTTTATTTTGCCAAAGAAAATTCGAATTGGGCATTGTTTTCCAAAATTCGAAATATAGGCTTCGACCTTTGACTTACCAATGATTCCGCGTATACTGGATTCCTTGTTACGTCATAGTGGATAATTCAATTTTTAATAGTTGAAAAAAAGTATTATTAAAATTGAAAGAAAATGCGGAGAATCGTCAAGTGATTCAGAGATGTGCGTAACGCTAATTTGAACCACATTCACAAGATCTACGGAATCTGATTATATTAATATTGATACTCCTGGTAAAACTTCTCTATGCCTTTTCAGCTTTGTAATCTTTTAAAAAAACCTACGTAAACATGACATGTATTATACATGTACACATATATACACAAACGCGTACACGACAAACATAGACATTTCACCAAGTGCGTTCTGTATCCAATTTCATTATAATCTCCCGTTTGTATCTTATCTTCACTGAGAAAGCCTTAAAACGCGTGTGCGTTATGCAACGTCGACACCACTTTTGTTGAAATATGAATGGAATCATAAAGAAACAGGGATGAGGGATTTAAAAAAAAAAGTTAAGTCACAACACAGTGATTGGTGCATTATATTTTCCTTCGCCCAGGGGTGCGTGCCAGTCTCGCAAGATCAACAACTAAAATTGGAGAAACTGGTGTGATTTTGTGCGATTCGTATGATAATGTTACTTAAGTACTAAGAACAAACACCGAAGAGTGGAAAACACATGCGTGTCGGTGGTTCAGTCATAATATATATGTAATATATATTATATATACATATATATGTATATATATACATACGTATATATGTGTATATGTATATATACATATATACATATATATATAAACTAATTTACGAAAAGAAGGAAGAAAAGAAGAAAGAACCTCCACAGTCCTTTATTATTTAATATTGAAGTGAACAAAATGAGAAGTACTTGTATTTCTGGTGACCTAGATCGCATTGATCATAAAAAGACAAAATAAATGTATCCTCATTTTTAGGTCACAACTACTCAATTCGTTTCCTTCATTAACCAATGGACCTCTCGTTTCAGCCATTTTTATCTTCATCGTCATTTTCAATGGCATCTAGAAATAGTTTGCCGACAAAATCTATGTGTATAATTCACTGTCAAGATTCGCGTTAACATATCTATGAAGTTTCATCGGTTCGAAAGCCTTTTATAAAAATATTAAGGCATACGAATCGCAAAAAGAGAACTCTTAAAACTATTTTACTTCACTTGCGATCGTTCTGATAGCTGTTATCGTTATTGTGAACATAAAGTTAAAATTTAGTGGTTTACGGAGAAAATGTTCTCACTTTGTAAAGATGCAAAAAAAAGGAAAGAGGAATCACGACAAAGTCCTTTTGTAAATGGTGATATAGAACTTACTCAAAAAACATCTCTATTTAAATGCTTAAACAAGTTATTGCTCGTTTCATCGATCATTGACGGTTAGTGTTTAAGTCTAAGTTAAAAAGATATATTCCAATATTTAATATTAATTTTATATTCGTGTCGCAAAAGTTATACATTCATAGTCTAAACTATAATTTTACAAAAGTTCTTCACAGCGAGCGCTAAAAACCGATATTAAGTTTAAAAAAAGAAAAATCAGTATTGTATCTCGAGAATAACTAAAGCTTGAGATCTATTACAAAATCGTGTTCTCGTTTCTTAAAACATTTGTTCCTCGCAAATAAAATAGTGAAAATTCTACTTCAGTCACCTCTTCTCAGTCTTTTCTTCGAAATTATATAAAATATTAAAATACGATATTTACCAAACTCCGTCGTGACGTGAATAAGAAGTTATTTATTTTTGATGTTTATCTCTGAAAAATAATTCCAATAAATGTATTTATTCATTCGGCTATAGAAGAAATATTCGCTATATGTTCTTTTCTCCTGTGTTTGAGATTTGTACATTCATAATTTCTATTTTATGCGAGATATTTTCCGCCATATCAAAGGCATATTTCACTTATCGTGCATGACGAAGCGACACAGTTTGTATAAAGTGTTGATATTAAGTTAATAAATTGTTCCCATACATTAAAGTATTGATTAACTCTTGTTTTTTCAAACATGAGAATAAGTTTTTCAGTTTTTTTTCAAAATTAATATTTTTTTTTAGATATCACCACTCTGTTACGTGTTGAATTAATTTACTCAATTTATTATTATTTATAAATTCCAATATGCGTGTAAAATGCATTATAAATGAGCAATCAAGTGTTACTGATATTTTATTACTAATCAAGTATTATTAATATTATTATTTTATATAATAGTACAGTTTCAAATTAAAATAGTATTACATTTTGAACAAATTTTGATATTTATATACATATATATTATTAATAGAAATAGTACAATAAAAATATTTTAATTTATTATTAATAATGAAAAAAATGTAATTTAGGGGCTAATGACATAGATTTTTCATTTTGGAATTTTTGGATAATATTACTATTATATGTCATACTAGATAATAACAATAAAAAAATTTCAATCTCTTAATAAATAAAATTGAAAAATTTCTTAAATAATTCTACAAAGTATTGCGTATTAGTACAATATGTGCCCTTCCTCGATTCATTTAGTTAATTAAATTAATATTTTTAATTTAATTTCTTTTCCTTAATAAAACTTTAGAAGACATTTTTTTATTTAAATCTTAACATTCATTAAATCCATAAAAAGTTCTGTAAAAAATACTATATTTCATGCACATCTGTCAGGGAAGTATGTTTTGTAAATATTTCGTACGTCTTTAGAATGTACAACCTTCTGGCATAATCTTAAAATTTAGGCACACTTCTTGTAGTAAATTTTTTAATATCCTTGCTTGATTCTCAGAACTCTGTAAATCCATTTTTATTATAATATATATTGGAACAAAAATTTTTAATAATTGATTTTGTTTTGAATAGATTATTTTGTATTTAAAAATTTCTTAATTTAAAAAACTTACTCCATTTAACACAACAGTTGGTATGAAAGAAATTTGTGGTGTTAAAGCATTTGTTAATTCTCCATATTTAGCCAAAAGTTCTTTGCCTTTTTCTTCAATAAAACACTTAAAAATAGGATTATAATCTACATTCATTTTTTTTGCACAAGTTTCCATAATGTTCACTGGTACTATGTTGTTTTTAATCATACACGATAAATATTCTAACTGAATGGAAGTATTCTTTAGGATATCTATGGAACATGCATGAATAATATTTGCTCCACACTCCACGGGTCCATGTTGGCACATAAATTCATACCCGTTATCAGTTTTCGCAGTCTGTAAAAATTTATTAAATTTAAATGAACTTAGACTTTAGAAAGTTTTGGAATACTCTTTTCCATTTATCTTTAGAGTAATTAAACATTTTTAATCAGAGAGTAATTAAACGTTAAATGTTAAAATAAGTAATATACTTGATAGCAATATGATGTTAATTGTTATTAAAACTAAAAATAAAATAATGTTTTAATAATATTTACTAGAAATTAGTTATTATTTTGAGTTTATGTTACTTCATATTATCCCTTATAAAAATATATCTTATTACATGTACATACATGATAATACAAAACTAACGTATATATTTTAAAAAAACTAAGTTATACATGAAGACAAAGATATTTTACTACTATGTGTATTATATATTATATTAATACATGTCAAAAAATAAACAAATACTAAAATCAATTAATACTTCACAATCTGTAACTATTAAAAAAGTATATCACTTTTAAATGTTTCTCATTATAAAATATCTTACCGTAGCTTTCCCGTATGGTATAAATTCTAATTGTACATTATCTGGAATTTTGTGATACATTGGCAATAACTGTTTTATGAAGAAACTGCGTGAATCTGGACATAGTGCTTCATAATACACTGCTATGTGAACTTTTTGCTTAGTCTCATCATCTTTTTGGTTTAATGTTACCACTTGGTTGTCCTGAAGCTGTGCTATACAAAACTTAGCAGATACCCAAGAAAATCGAGAAAATTACATAATTATAAATTAAAATTTTTGTTTAAACCATTGACACGAAAATAAAAATTTTATCTGATATTTTCTGATAAAATTTATTGATATTAATACAATCTCAAATAATTTTTATATTTATAAAAATGAAGTAATAATTTTTGGAATTCCATCACACATGAAATATACAATAATACTAAGAAAAATTTGTACATTGAGTGTTTACTTATTTAATATAAATAATATATGCATTTATACAATATTCAGATTTACCAGTGAGAATTGAAACGTTTGAAAAAATAACGAATAACTGTAATTTGCAAATCGAAAACCGATAGTATCTTGGAAAATGAAATTATTACATTTTTCGTGTCCTTTAGTTATAAACATATGGATTTTTACCTTCTGTGTCAGATTTCTCTTGAGTGAGACTCAACCACATTTTCGAGGATTGCCAAAGAAGTAAAACTGATACAATAATCAATAATATTTTCCATCGTAAAATTCCCAGTCCCATTATCCGTAATTCTAAAGCTACAAACTAGAACGACGGTGCAGAATAAATTTTGCTTGTGATGTAACAATTTTAAACGTGCAAGAAATGTGAAGTGTCACATCGCAACGGACATGGAAGTGAATAACAATATTTCGTACAATCTACAACCTGAGTTTCATTTTATCGCGAGATAAAAATATATATTTGATATAGATAAGATAAGTTTTGATTAATATATTTCTTATTAATAACGTTCTGAAACATATTTTTAAATTTTTTATAATGAATTTACTGAATAATATAAATGTATACGATTTTTTTGTTAGTAAATTTTCATATGTAGAAAACCTAATTTTAATGATTTGTTACTTTTAAAGTTACATGTGTATTCAGAAATGGTATATATGATAATTATAAAATATTTAAAAAAAAGTCAACTTGAAGTTAACAAATAACCTCAAATATCAATAAATCATTGATTTAAGAAGATATTAAATCTAAATTTATCATATGTTTTTGAAATATAAAAATTACTGCATTTTTTAAAAAGATTAAAAGAACTAATAGTTGAGACAAAAATTTTTTTTATTAAATATATTGAGCATTACATTTATTATAAAGTTAATTTTAAAAATTTTAACAATTTAACTAAAGTTAAAATGTTTTTATTTTCTATTGCTAAAAATAACATTCTTAGCTATTTTCCAATATTTTCCAGTTCCTCTAAAAACATCTTACACTTTCCTTTAAGTATCTTAACTGCTTCTATAAATAATACAGCTGATGGTAATGTTCCTACTGATTCAATGGTAACTATAAAAAAAAAAATATAATATTAATACATATATATATAAAATAATATAGATAATATATAAGAAATATGGAAATTGCATATGATTTTTAAATCAAAGTTTTTTTAAATGAAATATTTAACTTACAAATAATATGATTTTGTATTCTACTTAATTGTACACATCCTTTGAGATCTTCATGTTGAAACACATTTCGAGAGCAACTATCATAGCGAGGATTTTTTACCCTTGCTTCACGGGAGTCTAAATCACCTGGTTTAGTTTCAATTACTTCTATAACACCGACACTAAAGCAGTTTTTTAAACGATCTGCCATTTCTCCTCTAACAGATTTTATTAGTTGTATATCTGGCAATAGTCTATATGATGCAGTAGCTAAACAAAGATGAAATCAAAATTGAACGTTACAAGTAAAACTTGTCTAAATGCATTCAATTACATTAATACTACAAAACTTAAAAATACAAATTCTTTAATATTAATAACATACCTACGGGAGAAAACTTAGCATGATCTTTTCCAATTCCTTTTACTGCATGCATGAAAAGATGAATTTCCTGACCGGGGCGCATTTTACATATTAAAATATCTTTTTCTAGAACACCTAATTGTTCCGCTCCACGAGGATAAAGTTCTTCTTGATGTCCAATGGGAACCCATTTAATGTCTTTGCTATATACTATAAAATAAAATTATTTTTCACTAAAATTTTTATGAATATTACCGTATTAGATATTTACATACCATTGCTATTTCTGTATATGTCATTTGTTCTTTTAGAATCTTTAGGTGCTTGGGGATTCCAAGTACAGGATATTTTAAGTTCATATCTTAGACTATCTTGATCACTAACTTCATCTTCATCTTTATTAGAAGGATACTCAAATAATCTTGGATCAGCTCGAAGTGGAATTAAACCCAACCTTTAAAACCAATATATATGTATATATTTTATGTATCTTTATTAATTTTGAATGAAAGTGTAATGTAGATTCTAAATATAAAGAATTACCTGTGAGCTAGAACTTCATCTTGAATTACACTTGTGTTATTTACAATATAAACTTTTTCTATGGCCATAGTTGGTACTTCGCTTAAAAGGATTCTACGAAATGCATTGGCAAAACCAACAGGATAACCTATTAAATCAAATTCTAATTCTCGTTCATCTTCCGACTCTCTTACAATTTGAATTTTGAATTCCTAAAAGTATAAATCAATTTAGTACATAATCTTTATTTTACAAATAAAGAATAAATATATTTTCTATTACAAAGAAATACTTTTTTAAAATTGAGCAAGTTCCAATCTTGTTGTGTATATTCAGATGCCTAAAAAATGAATTATTAATAATTATTCGTTTATATAATATAATATATATATATATTGTATTGTAAATTCTTACGTTCGGTATACTATATTCTTCGAGAATAACACGAGATTTCCGATTTCCTTCCATTGTCTAATATTTGTTATAACGTTGAGGTTACGTTTACAGATATCGGAGAAATGCATATGGCATAACTTCGGTGTTCCGCAATGTATATATTTTACAGATATCGGAGAAATGCATATGGCATAACTTCGGTGTTCCGCAATGTATATATTTTGCCCATTTCATTTAGTTAGCATATGAATTTATGGTACAATAAAGTTTCAAGAAAATTTTTAAAAAATTTGTTTCTGTAAATAATTTCTTTGTTTTTCAATTATAGTTTACAAAATGCAAAAAATTTTATGCAAGTATTTAAATTGTTAAAATTTAAGTATTTAAATTGTCAAGATAAATTTTTAGTATTCTGAATATAATGAGATGAAATTTGGAGAGTAATATGAGATGAAAAACGATCCCAAATATAAAATCCTAGCTTCAAAAATTCATCCGTTCAAAAAACGTAAATTATACGAAACTATTCAAACTATAAGTTTGCATGTTCGCATGTTCATGTTGCACGTTTGCAATATAATTTTGGTTGCTTTTAAATGCATTAGACATTCTAAACGCCCCAAATTACAATCCTAATATAGGTTGTTTATCCTTTTTTATATGATAAATTTTGTAAAATTGTATTGAATGAATAAATAATCGTATAACATTTCAAATTGAGAGTTCTTTCATACTCATAACATTCTCTAAATTTCATATTATCCAATGACGCAGATCATTCAGAACCAAAGCCTAAATTTTTTATAAAATAGATTCAGTAGTAAATAACCACACTGACAATAAATTATAATTACACATTTACTTTTAAATACGTAAATATCTAATATGTACTATTGGCGTATATACAACTTTATTTGCATTAATAATATAAAACTTCATAGAATTATCTATTTTATTTGGCAGCTTCAATTTTGTAACAAATAAAATATTTCAATGAACATTTTTTAACAATTTATTTTCATGTTGGGTTTATAAATATTGGTGTATTTTTAAACATTTGATCATTTGTAGCGATTCGGAAAAATCGCTAAAAATTTTCTTTTCAGAAAATAGTAAAATCAATTACCAATTGACAATATCATTGTGATCTACTTCCCAACACTATGGTGTATTCTTCTTTTAATGCATATTATATATTTCTTCAATCCAAAGCGGCAGCACCAGAAATAATTTCAATCAGTTCTCTAGTAATTACAGCTTGTCGAGTACGATTGAATGTTAGAGTTAATTTATCTATCATCTCTCCTGCGTTTTTGCTAGCATTATCCATAGCAGTCATACGACTTGATTGTTCACTACAGGCACCTTCTTTCATGGAATAAAATAATAAAGAAGCTAAAGAGAATTCCAGATAGCTTTGAATTACATTTTCATCCAAAGAGTCATATACAGATAATTTTGGTGCACTGACCACTGCATTTTTGTCAAAAAGAGGTAACTGATCAACGGCATATGATACTACAGACTTGAATCGATTGTAGACAATGCGGCCAGAACCAAAACTGTACCTGCAAACATCAATATTGAAATTGAAGTATGTACCAAAACAAAAGTATATACAATTATTTTGAAAATAATATATGATTATCAACATACCCGCTGTTTAAAATTTCATTTGCTACTTTAGCAGCGTCATTAAATGTAGGTGGTTTGCGACCAACTTCAGACGCAACAAACAATATATTATTAGCAAACAAGCGTGATAAAATCGCTCGTGATTTTTCACCAACGCATATAATTTTCGTATTTTCGCGTTCTTTGGGATCTGCTAAAAGAGCATCTCTAATATTACGAGAAACTCCAGTATGTACAGCACCGCATAATCCACGGTCACTTGTTATTGCTATTACAAGCTTTTTCTCATCTTCTGGTGGTGCCTGAATTTCAGCTTGTTCATAAAATTCTTTTGTACCAACTCCAAGAGGTCTAGCTTGTTTTAGATCTCTTTCTGCTCTATTATATTTAGCAGCTGACACCATCTTCATTGATTGAGTAATTTTTTGAATATTCTTTACAGACTTTAATCTTATAGAAATTGCTTTAAGAGTTGCCATACCACGTTTTTGTTGTTGCTGCTGCTGAGCAGCAAGCCGAACAATTGTCGCCATATGATTAGAAAACATTTTGAAATTGGATGTCCCTGTAAAATTATATAAAAAATATATATTATTTATATATAAATAAATGCGAAATATAAATAATATATGAATATAAATATATTAAAATATACACATCAAAGTATTTATTAGATCAGTGTATACCAACAAATTTTACAATACTAAATAATTAAACTAATTAAACTTGATATACTGTGTTTTAACCATAATGAAAAAATTATTTATTTGTACTATGTAAATTACTTTTTTACTTTACCTTTATACAAAGTATTTAATTTAAATTTCAAATTATCTTTATTAAAAAAATAAAGAAAATTATAATAAAAGTAAAAAGAATATGAATATAAATTATAATTTTTAATGTAAACTACTAATCATACATTTCTCAAAGTTCTAAATATATTGGTGAAATTACAACAGTTTACAATAATTTTTAATGTAAGCTAATTAAATACAACTAATAGTGCTGTACAAAAATTATAAAAAACAAAATTTCATTAATAATGCTAAAAACTTTACTAAAATAATTCTTATATGAAAATATATTTAACTTACCAGCACCAAGTTATTTAAGTTTTGAAAAATAAAATAATAAATTACATAAGACTTACAGTAATAAAATTATAAACTTAATAAATAAAATATTTTTTTTATCTCATTTTTAACATATATTAATATCATAATATTACATCTCTTACTAATATTGTATTTATTACAAATTGTCATGTCAAGAGATAATAATTGTTATATTGCTCCACAGAAAATATTTATCTATTTGACTGATATTTGACAAAATTCATAATGAAAATAAGATTTAACGTAGATTAAAAAAAAATAAAATAGAAAGTAAATAACAGATTATGAATATTATAGAATGTTATATGAATATATAGAAGATTATAAATATAGATTCTATAGTAATAATAATAATATCAGCAATTGTAAATTATTTTATAATATTGTCTGATTTATATAATCACAATGGATACCATTTATACTTAGAATTCATTTGTTTCAATGCGTATGTTCATTGTTTTTCATTAATTTCTTTTCTATACTAAATTATTAAAATAATTATTTTAATTTTTATTTATTGTAATGATTTAAACTCACCGCACAACTCAGAACAATGTAATACAAAATGAAATAACTATGTCAAACGGGATGTTAATGACCATAGGACACGAAGTCTCCCACGAACAAGTATATTATCTATATATGTGCAAGTTTTATTAAAGACGATCAATAGGCCCTCTATATGCAAAAATACCTCATGATCTAGGGTCTTTATAGATCTAGTAATTATTCCAAAATTTTATGTACGTGAGTTGGTATTAACGGAATTTTTATCCGCTTCAAAGACCGCGAAGTTTAAAGCAATTGTTAGAATGTTTTTTCAAATCCCTCCTCTTAAATTTTCAGAATTCCATAATAGATTAGATTTTATCGATAATTCTTGTCGTTGCATTCAATATGATATATACATGTAAATATATATTATACCCGGATTTAGTTGATATTAACATCATAGAATGTTTTTCTTATAATAAACAATTCATTATAATAAATAATGCAAACAAAAATTGATAATTTACTTGAAATTGTACTTTTATTATATATAATAAATTATATTTAATTGCAGAAATTGTAATATTTATTTATTAATCCATTATTAAAATGGCTTGTAAGAAAACAAAATTAACTGTTTTAAAATATGCAATTCATTCATTTGTATACATTAATATAATACACACGATCATCATATATATACATATTTACACATTAACAATATTTTCATAGTTTTAATTTCAGAGTTAATAGTACATATATGTATATATCATTGTATATATCAATAATGCTCACAGATATGCTTGATTTCAATGAGTTTTATTGTTAAATTAATCAGCTCTTTTACTTCCCCGTGTTTTCCAAGCCACCAAAAGATTCCAGGAAAAAAACAAAGAAAAAGAATGAACTTGAGATGCTAAGAGAATAAATGCATACCATAATAACCCATATGGTAGATCCTAGAAATTAATTTTCGCAGATATTAACAAACATTTTATACAAAGTATTTCATTTCCAATTATTTTCAATTCAATAAATTCATACCTGCCAAAAATGAACCTCATCTGTTTTGCCAACAGTTAAATATTTCCAAACATCCTTGAAATAATATATAACTGCATAAAGTAATGGACCGTATCCTAGTAGGATTATGCCGATCATGTATTGTTGTAATGTTTTAATTCTATTTCTTTTAATGGCAGATAAAGCAAGGAAACTCAACATCAAACTCGTACACCAAATATATTCCCACCACAAAGGCTACAAAATATAAGACATTATTTATCTCTATTCAATATCTCTACATTTTATAATAAAGATTATGTACCTCTATTCAATATCTCTACATTTTATAATAAAGATTATGTACCTGAGGTACTTGTAATTCTTCAATCTCCAAGATGAATATATCCAAATGGTCTAAAATATCAGCTGACAACTTGGCAAGCATAACGAAGAAAAGAAGATAATGAAAAAATATACAATATTTCAGTCTTGATTTGTTTGTTGCGCTAAAAGGAACGTAGGTTTAATTCTAATAATAAATAAATAACTTAGAATGATTTATTTTTAATTATTGCTCTTTCCAAATTTCAGGATATATATTATCGTGTATAGCATCAAATAATTTTTGATAAAAAAAAAAGAAGAAAATGTATTTATTGTTTTTATTATGTCTTAATTACCTGATCTGATAGTGACTAGCAATTTTTTGTCTATGATTAAAATCACTTCCATCTGTACCCAGAGCCTGGGACAGTGTTACTTTTGAAGCCATATTTCTAGATTATCGTGACTAAGATATAAGAATCCAATTCCTATTTTAACAACAGAAATTTATGTATAAACAATTTTCGAACTGCAATTCAAAATAAACTGTTCGGCACTTCATTACCAACTATTTTACTATTTTTAAACTTTTTGAAGCTCTGTTAGTGGCCTCGTGGGTCACGGATCTTTGCAAATGTGTCACTTTTATTAAGTCGCGTTTCCACTTTACAGAAATTGAATATCATTTTTGCCGATTTTCCTTTTTTTTCAATTCTTCTCGTAAATAAACTATTTTTGATTTATTATCATGTTTTATATTTTCCAAAAATTTATAAACCAATAAATGACCAATAAATGAAAGATACTACAAATAATATAAAACAAAGATTATTATTACAAATATTATATTTCCTACCAGAATTTATTAATTATATCTTATCAAAATTTATAAGATAAATAATATAATTTAATTTCTAAATAATATTACACAAAATTATATTGCATCACGCAATCATTTCCTATTATATTTCATATCAAAAAATATATACATATATGAATATGTTTATTTCATGTGTTATATTATAATACATGTTAATTTTTAATTTTATTTATAGAAATTAATTTTTTGTTGTAAATAATACTAAAGAAATAACAGAATGTATATGAGAAACTTACGCGCTCACAATAGACATATAGTTCTATATAACATTAACTTAAAGTTCAAACATTAAACACGTGTATTACAATTGTAAAACATAACCTTAAATTTGATATTGTGAAATATTATAAATAATATAATATAATATGATAATAATGTTGTGAAGCACATAAAATAGTAGTAAATTATGTGAAAAAGAAATTTTATATATATTATTATATAAAATTTTATATATATATGCATTAAATATTACTGGTTAATAATAATATAATCTGTATGAATTAATAATAATTAGAATATAAAATTAATAATATAAAATAGGGAAACAAAGACTTTATATTTTGAGAATAGTTTCAATTTGTTTGCATCAAAATGAGTTTCAATAAAGTAAAAGAATTCATTGAAGAAGGGGATGTGATAATTTTATATTTAGGGCATAACAATATGCATTCTTTAGAAATAAAAGCAAAAATTCCCAATAAAAATGGTGAAATGGTTGACAATGTTTTTCAAACAAAATATGGAGCGCTTAAAGTATTTTCTCTTGTGGGACACAAGTACGGAACTAAAAAAAAACTTTCTCGAGGATGGGCATATGTGCTACAACCAACACCAGAACTTTGGACATTAACAGTTCCTCATAGGACACAAATTATTTATAGTCCTGACATAAGTTTGATTTTACATTTAATGGATTTAGTACCAGGAAGTATAGTTATTGAAACAGGTTCAACAAATATTAACATATATTTTAAAACAATGTATTTATAATAGAATAAATAATATTAATGTATATATAATTTATAATTAGTATAATTTAACTTATTTATCTTTAAGTTTTATTTAGCTCATATCATCACATTATTAGTTTATTATTTTATTAATTTAGGTACTGGAAGTGGATCTCTTTCTCATGCTCTTATTCGTGTGATTCGCCCTCATGGTCATCTTTTTACATTTGATTTTCATGAGCAACGTGTAAATATTGCTCAAGCAGAATTTGAGAAGCATGGACTTAGTAAATTTGTATCTTCAAGTTGTAAAGATGTTTGCATCGAAGGATTTGGAAAAGAATTAGAGACAAAAGCAGATGCAATTTTTTTAGATCTTCCACATCCATGGTTAGCAATAGATTATGCAGTGTCTACTTTAAAAAAATCAGGTGCAAATTATTTGACTTAAAAGTTTTATTTTAATTTTTCTTCAATGATCATTTCTTTATTTTATTTTTAGGTGGAAAATTATGTTCTTTCTCTCCTTGTATTGAGCAGGTTCAACGTACTTGTGCAAAATTAATATCAAAAGGATTCATTGAATTAAACACTTACGAATGTTTACAAAGAGAAGTTCATGTACAATATAAAAATCTTCCTATATTGAATTTAGAATGCTTACAATATGAGGTATGTATAATATAATACATAGAATTAACATATATATTGCAAAATGAAAATTTTTTTATTAAGTATTATTTCGCTCAATTGTTACAAACAATAATATCATACAAAATACCATAACTGAAATGACACGTGCTTAGTTTATGTTTAAAATATGATATTAAATATCATTTTTGAAAATACTAATATGAGTTTTTGTTAACTATATTTTAGAATGTAGACAAAGATATGGCACAAGAAAGTGAAAATGAAAAACAAGAAGTAAAACTGCTTACTGCAATGCATGCTCGTTCTTTACCTGGTCATACAGGATTCATTACAATTGCTACATTACCTCCATTTCATGTACGAAAAATGGAAATAAACTTAAAGTCCAAAGATTGAAAACGACTGTACTTATAGTATACTAAAATTGATGTTTACTATATAATATTAAAATTTAATTTTCGTAGAACAATTCAAAATAGTATTTATAATACTATAGTGGTAATAAAGTAAAGCGTGAAACAACAAGTAACACTCAGATCTTGAGTTCTTATTTATATGCATGATATTAATTTTATTAAAATCGTTGAATACTTTATGTTTCTAATTTGCTGGGATTCCAAGATAAATAATCGACTCGTGTGGCTGCCTGATATTCTTTTACCAAATATTCGACGACTTCTCTAGAATTATCTAATTCATCCAAATTGTCTTCAAACATTTTTTCTTTACGGAATTGTTCTAAAAATGCTTCTCGTTTTCGTAATTTATCATACTGTTGTAAGGCACGGTCAAATAACTGAAATATGTATTTATGAACATATTACATATCTGATAACAATTATTATTAATTTTAAATTTTAATTGTGTTTGTACAGTAGACTCTCTCTTAACCGGTCAGAATAGATAAATAAATAATCCAACAATATCATTTATAGATTAGATGTAGAGAATAAATTTAATGAATAATGTTTGAAGTCCTTGTAATAATAAGAACACGTAATGAACGTTGCATTATAAAATTAGTTTTATATATGTAACTTACGATGAATCTGGTATGCAACACTTACTGAATGCATATGTCGAAATTCAATACTGCTATAGAAAAATCGAAATTTGTCTCGGTTGAAATTGATTTTGGTTAAAATGAAACCGAGTAGTAGTAAGGGAGTCTACTGTATTTAATAATTGTTAAACAATTTTAAACTTAATAATTAAAATAACTAGGGTTTTTTTAATTTTTACTTACTGATGATATGTTAGTATGATTGGCTAACATTAAGCCAGATACTCTGTGTGTACTTTGAATATACGGTGATTTTCTTGAAAGGGCTACTTGTATACTAGCAGGTCCCCAAGGTATAAATTGTGCAAGTTTCCTTTCTCTAATTCTTTGCAAAGATTTATGAACTTGCGTTGGATCTACTTCACCCTGAAAAATTATATTTATAAGATTATAATTCTACTTTGATCTCTAATATTTTAAATGGCACATACTTGAATGATGTTTAAGATAGATATATAACAGTGAGATGCATTTCTATCTAAAGCTGTAGAAACCATCATATTTTTCGGTTGTAATAAACGTCTCATCACATCTAATACAGAAGTTTTTCTTACAGAAGCTCCCTATTAATTATAAGAAACAAGTTAATTTATTTAAAGTTAATTTTATTTAAATTTGTTTAAAGTTAATTTTATTTAAAATATTTTTAAAACATTAAATATGTGTATTTTTGTAAATAAATACTCACTTCTTGATCTGTAGTAAGTGGAGTATAACCAGTCATAAGAAAATGTAATCGTGGTGTTGGAATTAATGGTGCAATTAAACCAACTAAGTCATTGTTCATATAAGAAGGATACCTAGTATAATTATATATGAATTAATTAAATAAATATTTATAAAACTTTTACAACGAACAATGAAATGAAATAAATATAAATGATATAATACCGAAGAGTGGTGGTGCTAACAGACATAATTGTAGAAACAAGTTTATTAATTTGTGTAAAACTAGGATTTTGAATATGAAGTCGATCTGACGCTATTCTATTAAGTGCTGTGTTATCTAAAACAACAACACAATCAGCACACTGTGTCAATCTTTTTAAAGTCAATAATGAATTATATGGTTGTACCACTACATCACTGAAAGGAATTTTCTTATTAGTTCATTTCTATTAAGAACGTGATCTCGTTTTAATACAATTCTATTGCACAATATATACCTTATTTCGTCTTGATTTGGGAAAACACTATATGTTTCAATTAACTTTTTTGGAAACCTATCTGCAAGAGATTCAAGCATGAATGAACCCATACCTGAACCTGTACCACCTGCGATAGAATGACACAAAACAAATCCCTGTAAATAAACATAATGATTACTATTAATATGATAAAAATGCGAATTAATATGATGAAAGTGCCAATAATACTAATTCAAGTAAAATAATTGTACATACTTCCAAACTATCACTTCCATCTGCTTCTCTGTCTAAAATATCAAATATTTCTTCTTGAAGTTTCTCTCCTTGATGATAGCCAGATGCCCAATTATTACCAGCACCACCTCCATGTTTTGATAAATAAATGTTCTCTGGATTATATAACTTGTGAAAAACAATATTTATAACAATGCATTTTACTCAAAAAATATACTCGTATAGGTTCATGAAGTCAAATTTATAAAAACGTAGCAATAAATACCTTTGAATATGGAGAATTCATAATTGTATGAATTACTCTAGGTTCTAAATCTAATAATACTGCTCTTGGTATATAATGTTCATCATCTGATTGATAAAAAAATACATCTTTTCTATCTGTCCCTTCTGTTGCATAATCTTCTAAGATACCTTCTGGGCTAATACCATGCTCTGCACACAATTTTTTCCAAAATTCAAATCCAACTAGAAATTGAAGTTTTTATCATTAGTGTTTAACATAGATTTTAAATATAAACTTTTCTACTCTTGTGGTACATTAATTTTACAATCTTTGTACCTTTAATGAAAAAAATTAAAGACAAACATAAATTAGGTAGTTCTCATAACTGAAATGTGTGTATTTGTGTGGTTATATTTACAACATAGTATTTTAATAAAAATACAGATTAGCTACTTACTTTGATTACCGCATTGGCCAAGTTGCAAAGTTATCATTTCACAAGGCATCCTGAATTTATTATTTAATTCTTACAGAGAAATAGATTATTATTATTTGACTTTGATTTTACGCGCGACAAACCTTCAATTTAATCAACATTTCACATGCTACAAATAGAGATATTTCTCGCAAATGTTATAATATACATACATACGATTCCTTTTAGCTTTTATTACAAAATATTTATGAATGCAAAGAATAGAATTGTATATTTAAATGATGATAACATTCGAATGTTATTATTGCTATTGTTTTTCAGTTGTAGATGGTGCGTGATATTAAACGTCAAGGTTCCTTGCTGTTTAAAATTTCGATCAGTTTAAAAATGTAAGTAAAATTTTCAAAATAAACGAATTTATATTACAAATGAAACAATATAAATGAAGAAAGATTTTTTAATTATTTCAAATAATGTTTCGTATTTAGAAGTAGTTTTTTATTAAAAAAGATTGCACGTAATGAATACATTAATTAATTAATATTATATTATTACTTTTATTTATTTAAGTTATTAAGATAACTATAAATTGTTATTATATTACAAGCATGATTGTAAAAAAATTAATATTACTTTAAAAGGTTTATACTGTGTGTGGATATATGTATATATACATACGTATGATGTACATACACACACACACACACACACAAACGAAGCATTGCTGAAAGCGTTGAATATATGCATTTATTTTTTGTACCTAAATCTTATGTCATGTTTGCAATAACGCATGTGCTCTCAAATTAACTGATTAAGGTTATTATATTAGACAAAAATTGAAGTTATTCTAAATCTACGTAATTTAAAATATAACAAGGTATAATATAGTATTATTTTATTATCATGTCATTGTTGTTTAACAGAATTGTTTAACCTATAATTTTAAAATGTCATAGTTTCAGTAATTTAAAATTGAACAAAATATAATATGGCAAACATAATTTAAAAGAGTGCAGCAAAAATTATTACATTTTTTAAATTATTGTTTACTTTAATTATTAAAAATAATTGTTTCATTTATTTTTTAAGTAGCTTGTATAATTTAGGAAAATATTAAGTTTTACAATATTTTAATCAGATTAATGTACACATATTTTAAATTAAGTACAAATCATATGAAAATATTGTTCCGCAAAATTATTAAATTCTTAATAAAAAGATCTCTTTTTAAATGATGTTTTAATGATATTGCGATTTAACAGATGTCTACAAGTAAGTGTCGGAATTGTGGATCTACAGATATTGAAACAGATCCAGCCCGAGGAGATGCTGTCTGTACAGATTGTGGTTTTGTGTTGGAAGACCAACTTATTGTTAGCGAAACAGCGTTTAAAGAAACACCATCTGGAAATATGATGGTACTTGGCCAATTTGTTGCTAATGATAGTACTGGTGGAGCCACAGGATTTGGAGCAAGTATGTTATTATAAAATATATAACACTATTTATTTTATGTTCATTCTTTTCTTTATTTAGTTCCTAACATTTATCTAATTTTTATATTTATAGCATATCATGTTAATGGGAAAGAATCAAGAGGAATAACATTACAAAATGCAAGGAAAGGAATAACTCATTTATGTATGCAATTACAGTATGTACACTTTTTCTGTAATATAATCAGTAAGTTTTGCATATTATACTTTATAAAATTAATGTATATTTTATTTTGTTACTAGATTAAATCAACATTGTATTGATACATCTATGAATTTTTATAAAATGGCATTAAATCGTCAGTTAACTCGTGGGAGGAAACAAGCACATAATCATGCAGCTTGTGTTTATATTACTTGCCGTACAGAAGGCACTGCACGTATCCTTTATTTTCATAAAATAAACAACAATATTTTCCTTTTAATTTTCTTTTTCTTGAATTTATTTTTGTTAATTTATATTTATTTTATAAATACAGAGTACTTGGTTTAGATTGAAATATAAATTCTGTTTTTTGACAAGTTTTTGAAACTGAAATGTGTACTTAACTAATTAATTAGATATGCTCATTGATATCAGCGATGTTCTGCAAATTTGTGTTCATGAATTGGGACGCACATACCTGAGGTTTACACAAGCTCTTTGCATCAATATACCTTCAGTAGGTGAGCACTTTGTGAATTTGCATGTTATAAATTTTTACTTTTAATTCATGCATTACTTTCAATTAAAAACAAATTAGCTAATTTTTAAATATTACTCAATGTTGCATTATACATAAATAATTTTTAATTTTTTATAGAACAAAACAGTTTGATTTAGATTGATCTGTTTTATTCTTCAAATATAAATTTTCTTATTACACAAATTATTTTTATCACAAACAACATTACCTCTGGGAAAAAGTTCTATTGATATTTTACATTATCACATTAAATTTTACAGTTTAAAGAATATAAAATTAAATAGTTTATTAAGAGTAGTAAAAATTTGTTCACATTTGAAGTGTTTGAATATTAAATATGACATTTGTACCTTTATATGCACATAGTTGTTTTTAGCAATAGTATGACATATTAATTAAAAAGTCAGCTTTATTATATATATATATATATATATATATATATATATTACTAATAATTAAGAAAATTGAAATATTTCATAATACATGAAAGTATAATGTAAGATGGTTATTTCTACATAAAATTTTTATATTTATGTAAATTTATTGCTTGTGTGGACATTACACTTTTCATATTTTACATCATAATGCTAATTAATTTCTTTATTTTAAATAATACTAAAAATTTAAAATATAGGATATAAAACTAAACTTTTTATTTATTAGTAACAAACTAATGACTTAAATTCAAATTAAAATTGTTTACTAAATATTTTAATATTGTTTTAAAAGATAATTAATATATATTTTTTAATGCCAATCTTAAACTGATACAGAGATGCTCCCAAAATTTATTTATTCTTTTTTTCTTTTGGCACCAGCCAGTCATATTAGTAGTAGAAAGGCATTATTTTGTACATTTTATTATTATTGATATTGTAATCTGTTGTACTTTTTTAAATAGTAATTATTATTCTGCAGTGTAGGCTTTGGCGCCAGATTCTATGGCATTACTGAATATAATGTTTATTATAAAAAAAAAGAATTATAGTTATATATAATTACTATATGCATACTTTATCTTGAAATTATGCTAGAATTTTTTCTACTTTTTATATAGATTATGATAAACTATAAAATTATATAAACATGATTGAAATATCTTAGAATGTCTATATAAAATATTATTATGAATTTTATATTGTATACAAAAATGCTATTTTGTTTTAATTTAATCCACATTTAAATATTTCTTCTAATAATTTAGTAATCATCTCTATGTAATTGTATATATTATGAAATCAACAAATCTAAAGAGAGTAAAAAAATAAAGAAAGTAAAATGTATCTTTTTTCTTATTGATATGATATAAAAATAAGATAATGTTAAAATAGAAAACAAATGTCATTTTGCATAGGCAGTTTCAATTACTATTCTAAAATTGCTTATAATGTTTTCCAATAAGTATGATATATTTTAAAACATGATATATGAATGCAACATTAAATCAATATTATTTATGTTCGTAAAAACAATATATTCTCCTTCGTAAAATGATAATTTACATTGTACATTTGAAATTTTAATGTATTTTAATTTAAAAAAAATTATAATTTATATATTAGTATTTCTTAATTGAGAATTAATTACTTGAGATAACAATATATTTTCCAAAATTAATTGATCTTTGTTTATTCTTTTATATTTTTATTTAACAATAATTTTAAAGATAATAAATCCTTTTAAATAGCACTTATTAACTTTCTCAATTTTCTATTAATTTAAAGATTGTTTTTACATATTTTTCCTTTTCACGTTATCTAACAAGTATTTCACATACTTCACTCATTGCATATTTACAAATAATGTTTCAAGTATTTAAGTTATATAAAAAACATAATTTTTTTCAAAAAAAAAAAAAAGAAAAAAAGATAAAGCACAAATATCTGAATACATTAAAAGTGGTAATAGATACACTCTTATGTAAAATTTTGATTTAAAACATAATTCTTATTTAAATATAATGAAATATTTGTTTCCTTAATTGCTCCTTATTTAATACTGTTTTATTATTTAATATCTCACATAAGTATCTCTATATTACTTCAATTTTACGAAAATAAATTTTTATGAGATTGTTATAAAATATTTAATTTGAAAATTTAATATAATCTTTGACTTAAAATAAAGGAATTTTTATATTTCGTTGATAGAATAATAATAATAAATTTATAATAAAATTATAATTTCTGTAAATTATTCATTATGATTATAATTTAAAGTATAAATATTTAATATTTAAGAGTGCATCTATTACGCAACATTTGTCATCAATTTAAAAATAATACTTAAAATAACAATTATACAAAATCTGGAACGATATTAAGATACAAATTTTTAGAGACCATCAGTTAAACCATTATTTCTGTAATAAATTTCCATCAGTCATCTACTGGTGGTCCATAAAAAATTAATTCGGGTATTTGTCCTCCTTGTACACCAGTACCATTTGTACTTTCTGAACTGCATTGAAATTGAAAGTTTACATTACCAACTGTTATCTCTGACATGCCTTCTTGACCAAAATAACTTAACTCGCCTCCATCCAAGATTACACTAGCTGTATAAAAGCATTCTGGTTCGATTTGAATTGGATTTTCAAAATATACATGAAATGTACTACTCGAACCATCCGAAAAAAATTTCGTACTATTTTCAGACAAAACACATCCCAATCTTTTCAGTTCGATTCTAACATTATAATCTGCAGCACCAGATGAGCTTCCATAGAGTCCAAAACCAACAACAAATATTCTTTTGTCAACGCTAAATTGAATTGAATCACACCTGCCTCTGTAACGCCATTGGTTTGATCTATATGCACATGACTGAAACCTATGACAAACCTGCAAATAAAATATTTGAAATTTTGGTTTTATTATTCTATACAAGCTTTTAATCCTATACATTAACTGTTACAAACTATTACAGAACTATTAATGATTTCGTTTCATAGTACTTACTTGAGTTTTTAAACCTTGTCGAGGTTTAATAGGAAAACAAAGTTGAGGTTTATTACTAGCAGTGAAATGCAAAAAGACGTCAATTGTTTCTTGTTGTGTTAAGATTCCAGTCTGAGCAGCACTATTGGCAAATTCTTCCAAATTCATGGCAGGAAGTCTAATTAAATATAAAGCAGATCCTAGAATGAAAAAAACATGAACAGTACTAACCTTTGATATTTAATTTTGATCTAGATATTTACCTAACGATCGTCTTTGATTTGCCGATGAAGGTTCAAGTTCTTGCCGAATACATTCTGCAGTAGCCCATCTTAATGCAGCATCCCATATATGTATTTCTTTACAGTTTAATGTTTCTCGAGAAAGCACTGATTCAAGAGTGTGAATGTCAATATCCACGAAACCATCTGACCTTAGCGCCATTTCTGCCTATGTTACATTAAATTTTATGATATACAACTTAACTTAAAAAGAATATATTTTATTTTTTGACAAACATTTTGTGATTAAAAAAAGTTATATCTTAGATTAGATATCTAGAATGATTAATTTTTATTAATTTTATGTTTATTATATGAACCATTCATATTATTATTACTACAAGACTAACCAACTTTATTTTGCGAAAAATTCATGATAATTGAATGATGATTATTCTCGATGGAATTAATTAATAATTTGTATAACTGACTATATCGAAAAGGCAAAAAATATATGTTTCTTTCTAAATCAAAAAATACACTTAGAATTCTAAAAATCTCACAAAAATACTAAGAAATTTTTTAAATATAATCAATATATATGAAATATAAAAAAATAAATTATATAAAAAATAAAAATTAATTTCAATAATTTAATTAAAATTCAATTTTTCGAAAATATTAGGCAGTATTTTTCTAAAAAAAAATGTTTCTGGTAAATGATATGAGAGTTTATTTGTTTAAAAATAAAAACAAATTTTTAAAAATCTATTTTTAAATATTTATACTAAACATACTACTTCCATGAAGAAACTAATTTTATACTTTTTTAAAAAATGTTTAATTTAATAATATAATATTACAATTAACTATTTTATGAATACTAATGTATAATGATTATATGTATGCAAAAAATTAATTAAATAATTATGATATAGCATATAATGTTACAAAAAAATTTTGTTGGAGTATTTTATTTTTATACTTTATAAAATTGCTTATTATAAATCTTTCTTAATTCTATCTTTAATTAATTAATGAAATATTTTAAATGAAGTTTTAAACAAATTTTGATTAAAAGCGAATTTTTTAATTTATAAATTAAAAAATATATTTTTATACCTCTTTGTCAGTCTTTCAAATATTTAGTTAATTTAATTAAAAAAGGGATAAGCAATTCTATATCTTAAACTTTTTAATATACAGAATAAGTATTATAAATTCTTTAAGTAATTATTGGATTAATATTACATGTTATTTTAGAAAAGTCATTATAATCATTTCTATTATGTTCATATTCCTCTACAAAATTATCTTCGTAAGTTACATTTTGTGTTACTTCAATTTCTAACTTATTATCTGGAAAATAAGGTTCACTTCTAGTTCGAAATAATGAAAATGATAATCTTTTGTTGTTAAATTTAGAACAACAATTATTCTCAGATAAACTGAAGCAATGGGATACTACAGACAGTCTATTCTTTACATTTCCATAATTATTAATTTTTGTAATTCTTTGAATAAATTGCTGTTCAGAATCATGTAATTTGTTGTTCAAACAATTTGAAGAGTTTGATTTACTCTTTAATGTTACATTTAAATTATCGTTAAAAGTAAGAGACTTCAACATTCCTTTGTTTAAACTTACTTGAGCATCTATAACTTCCCAGCAACGTTGCATAAGATCTGGTTCTTCAAATAAACGAGACTGACTTAAAAGTAAACATGCATTCTTTGCTGTTAAACTTGTTTCTAAATAATTAACACATGCTCTTGCTAAATGAGGGACTATATATTTTTTAGCAACATAAAGGGTTGCTAACACTGTATCAGCTTCTAATTGTACTTCATCACAATACATGTACCTGAGAAAAAAATAATCAAATAAGTAGTGAATAAATCATAAATAATTTATGCTAAAAATATTAACAGAATTATATTTACCTTAATAGAGCAAGAAAAGCAGCAGGCTCTACATCTGGTACTTCTATATCTCTTTTATTCTCTGCTAGTCCACCATAAAACATGGCATAAAATACAGAACTACCAGTAGCTAAAACGTATTTATGCGCTGGTATAGTTTGTATGTGACCTATATCGAACAATTACCATATTATTATTTAATATATCTTATATGCTAAATCATTTTTATTGTTTGTTAAAATATTATATATACATTTTAATGGTTTTACGATTGATTACCTGGACTACCAACAATAAATATAATATCAGCCATTAAATGATTGTTAAACATGGCAGCATTTCGTTCACGAACTGTAGGTTTCGTTGCTTGCCAATTAGGATCTTGTGTACAGTCTTCAGGTGATGACAAATTCAATTGTGTTAGAGGAGATGATAAGGAAGACAAAGGTGATGCAGGTGCACTAATTGGCTGGTTTATCGTTCCCTCACGTTGTAATACAATGAAAGAAGATAATGGGCTTACAGTTGGTGGTGAGTCTGATACAGGAATCGGTGATTCTGCTAAAACATACATAATATCAAAATATTAGCTTTTAAAATTTCTTCCTATTCTGTACTTGTATTTTTATTAAAATCAAACAATATGTCTAAGCAAAATTATGTTAAATGTTATCTTATTGTTAACATATAAAACATTATGAAAAAATTTAACAGGGTTAAAATATTCTTAAATATCATAACTCAAAATTTATGAAATTATTATATGAAAATTAAATTTAAAAGTGGACGGACTAAATATTACATAAAAATTAAATGTAACAAAGATTTGCCAAGCAAAAGCATATGCCAATGAAAGTTACACAAATAACATCATTCTATATTAATTTTCACTAATTCATCAGCAATATAGTTAATACGTTATTTCCTCAGATAATTAATTCAACTATACTAAGCTAGAATACATAAAAAAAACCTAATATGAATAATTTCATCAACAAAGTAAATAGAGGTTATGAAAAACAATAACATGTAACAAGGTTCGAGATCTCTAAATTAAATTATTTCTCTCATAACTAATCAAAGTTTGTTTTCGTATATTCATTATTTTTATTTACCATCGCTTTAAGATGTTGTGTAATCTATCATCTTTTAGTGATGGTTCAATTAAAATGAACGTAAAGTAAGATCATTAAAAATTTTACCGTTAGTATACATTATTCCACACTTTTCTGAATAATTTTACTTCTATTATAACATAATAAATATTTGCTATCACTGTAGCCTCAAAGAACCTTTCTCATATTCAAACATTACATACACACACGCGCACACACGCACACACACATATACTCATATATATATCTGTCACATATGTGCATATAACATCACATCTTGAGCAAACTCATCTGTGAGTAAGTATAAAGATTTTGAATGATGCATATTAGGTTCGGTTTGTTCCGGTTTCATTCGTACAATTCCGTACGAGTTTTGCGATTCACGTGATATATGTGTAAAATAAATGCAACATTTTCATTTGTCAAAAGCGATTTCAAATTTTCGTTAAATTAATTCTTGCAGAAAACATTATTTATCATATAAAATGATAAAATTATTCTACGATAATATAACGATGAAAATTGTTTGAAACACAGAAAATAATTTGAAATTCAAATTACATATATCTATCGATTTAAACTAAAATACAAATTAGTAAATGTTATATAAACGCTGTATCATTGATTTATAAATTTTTTGCATTTCTGTCTTTTAACTTCGTGTATGTAACATAAAAAGAAGTGGCCAAAATTAAATTATGTTCAAAGTATGAATGCACGAATGCATCTTAAGAAGTTATCTTTTAAACTACACATCTTCTAGTTCGTCAATTTATCATGTTAAAAATATTTATATAAAAATAAGGTTTGAATGAAAATTTATAAAATTCAGTTTGTACCAATACTTTATACATTCAAAGTTTCTATATTACGTAGTTTTGCGTTCGTATATAACTTTACAAAACATTACATTTGCTAGTTCGTGTATCATTCATAATTTTTCAATTAATTGAAATTACATCTGACGAATGCATTTTTGAATAAAACACTTTAAGTCTTAAATTGTTATTGAAATATTGTTATATTTTTCGAATTAGAAATAAACATTGCGAAGTAGACGCAACATTGCTCGAATATCGTTAAATGAAACAAAAACAGAGAACGTTTCTCTCCCATTCTTGTTTGTCCGATTTGGCCCAACAAATGCGTGAACAGTATTTAAATGATGTATATTATGTTTATTTATATCTGTAATAGTCTCTCACCGTTTAACCATGGATTAGTCTGTTTGACTGTGACGTTGTCCTGGAACCGTTTCATCGGCTTCGTTGATATTTTCGAATAAAGGTTCGACATAGCCATTGTCACTTTTCAAACTTGATTGCCCGTCTTTTTTTTTCTAAAATTGTAGCACGGAACGATTTTGGATTTCAGTTACATGGGCGCCATGTCAGACGGGCGCTGGTTAGATAGTTCCGTACATCGGTCGATAGGCAACTTAGGGCACGCGCGTTCATATATCTGGTGGTTCTTAAAAACGCAAACTTCGACTGCGCAGCACGTGCATACAGGGTGTTCGTCTTGACGTAGAATTTTTCTTTGCAGTAACATAGCACTGTCGTATTAACTTGGTCATTGTCGTTCCTGTCATTTCTTTAAATCCACATCTTCACGGAGCACAACTCTGTACATATATTTTAATTGTCAGAATTCTGATGTTCATTTATCATTGTTTCTCAGAAATTCGTTTATTTCACGCTGAAACATACGTAATTTGTGGCATAGACCATTTCCTTCCTAATTGACAAAATTCAGTTCCAATTTGTAGTCAGTTAATGAGACAGTACTAAAAAGATGTTAACAATAATTCATTTGTTTTGAATATAATGATAATAAATATCAAAATTTTTAACAAATATTAAAGTTTCTTTTTCTTGTCGAAATACACTTTCAGAAAGTAAAATTGAAGCCTCAAAAATTCTCCCAATTTTCAACTTCATGTTGTAATCTGCACACTGTAAGACGGGAAAACAGTTTTGAGAGAAAAGTTACTTCTTTTAATTGGAACTATTATGTAATAATAGATTTATTATTTATATAATTTGAAAAAATTGTAAATAATAAATCTTTTACCATGTACTATATATTTTAATTTCAGCCGCTTAAAGCGAATTTCAGTTCCAGAGAAAGAATCGCATATGTATTCATATATGCCCTCCCTGTAGTTTCATAATTTTATAAATTTTCGAATTGGGGATCTGTCGTTAACCCGGGATTACCCACCTGGGGGTCTAGTGCAGGTACATCCCGGCGACTAGACCTTCACGTGGGTAATCCCGGGTTAACGATAATATCACCAAAATCTAAAAACATAAATAAATTTCACATTACACAAATTGTATACTGTATAATATATTGTCCATTCAATAGGAATAATCTTAGTTAATAATTTTCTTTAGTATGCTGCCGCAACTAATTAACAATATTAACGTAAACCCATATATATATATACACTTCACAAGTGATATCTACTTACAAGCAATAATGTACAATATAAATGTAATGCATGAAGTTTTAATAAAATAAATTCAATAAATTAAATGAAAGATTCAGAAATGATATAATTATATTTTTATTCTTTTTGCTATCATATCCTCTACGTTTTAATAAAAGTAACAACAAAAATATATTATAACAACAGAATTCTTATAAGTATTATGTTGATATAAATAATTACAAGTATTATAAATTATAAATTAATTAATTATTAATTATAACTATTATGTTAATATCAATTTGTCAATGTGCGATGAATTTTTAAATTTTATATATAATTGATATTACATTTTTTTGTAGATCCATGTTTATATATCATGAGATTCGCAAATAAACTGGAGTTTGGTGAAAAAACTCACGAAGTATCAATGACAGCTTTACGAGTAGTTCAAAGAATGAAAAAAGATAGTATTCACAGTGGACGAAGGCCGTCAGGATTATGTGGCGCTGGTATTTAAAAAAAATTAATTTCTTCATAATCTATTTTAATATAAATACTTACATTTTAATTTGTACAATTTTAAGTTTTTGTTATAATTTATACATTAATTGCTGTGAATATTTTAAATTTGATATTTAAAAAATATTATTTCTTTTTAAAGCTTTGTTGATGGCTGCTCGATTACATGAGTTCAATAGGTCACCAGCGGATATTATTAAAATCGTAAAAGTGCATGAATCGACATTGCGCAAAAGGTAAATAAAATTTTTAAATAAAATTTTTGAACATTTAAAATTTTTAAATAAATTTTTGTACGTTAAAAGGCTTATAGAATTTGGTGATACACCTTCAAGCGCATTGACTCTTGAAGAATTCATGACAGTCGATTTGGAGGAAGAACAAGATCCTCCAGCTTTTAAAGCAGCACGCAAAAAAGATAAAGAACGATTACAAAGGGTATAGAATCTTTTTTATTTTGCAACACATGTACATATATATAATTCTTTCTTATTTATCTTTTTAGCTAAATATAGATACAGAAATAAAAGAATTGCAAGCTGAAATTGATAAACAATTGGAAGAACACAGATTAGGAAAAACAAGAAAACGCAAAGATGGTAATTGTAATAGCGATTAAAATCAGTTAATTATTTTATTCCTTTTATAAAAAAATTATTTAAAAAATATTCATTTTCAGTTGCTTCTATAGAAAAAGAAGATACAGATAGATTTGTAAGAGAAAGCAATTTAGATGTAATTAAAAATTATGTTGGAAATGATGTAGATGACCCTGATAATGATCTTCAAAATCATGGACCCAATAGTATAAACGATCAATTAATTACTGGATTAGGTAGAAATTAAAACAGTTTTTAAAATTTTATCATGTTATATTATATAATTGTTTTAAAAAATTGTGTAATTATTTAAAGGTCCAAACTTCGCATCTATGGGGTTAATATCAACAAATGATCGTGAAAATGAAATGAAAGACTTAGCGAACACAAATTTTGAAAATGTAAATAAAATTAATTCTAATAAAAGTAGTTGTCATTTATTTATTAATATTTTTTTATTTTAGGATTCTGGAGAGATTGACGTTGCTGATTTCGATGATGAAGAGTTAGATAGTTACATTATGTCAGAAAAAGAAGCACAATTTAAACACAATTTATGGAATAAAGTAAATGCCGAATATTTAATTCAGCAAAAAGAAAAGGAGGAAAGACGGCAGAAAGAAAAAGAAGAAGGCAAACCTGAAAAAAAACGACGGCGGACTACTAAACGTAATAAAAGTCAAGCGCCTGCAAATACTGCAGGTAATATTATAATATTTCTTATAAATTTTACAATATTAATTTGTCATCGATTTTTGAAATTTATTATATTTTTCTATAATTCTATTAGGAGAAGCGATTGAAAAAATGTTGCAGGAGAAAAAAATATCATCTAAAATTAATTATGAGGTATTAAAAAGTTTAAATGTTAATTTAAATAATTCGACTAAGGAACAACAAAAAATTGAAGAACCAATTCAATCGCCGAAAAAAGAAATAAATATTTCATCAAGTTCTAGTAAAATGTTAGTATGTAATATTATTAGGTATTATGATTCTATAAAAAAAACATATATGTCTAACAGATTGTCTACTTTTATAGATCCAGTGTTTCTAATTCATTAGAAACTCAAAATAAGCCAAACACACCAGTAGTAAAGAAACCTCGTGTAACTAAACCTCAGACTCCAAGAAAAGACGAAGAAGTCCAAATGCCAGTTGAAATAGAAACTAACACAACTGAATCTATACTACCAAGAGTGGATACTTCATTAGATATGGGTATATGAGCTATACAAGTCTTCATTTATGTAAAATTCTTAGTCAAAATACTTATATTTTTTTTTATAAAGTAGATGAAACTGATGATTATGTTGATGAGGATGTTGAAGCTGATCCCACAGAAATGACTGTTGGAGAAATGCTTGGACACCATGGATCAGAAGATGAAAATGACTTTGGATATGGATACGATGAAGAAGACTACTAATTGTATTTACTAAGTTGATACTAAGCCCATAAAAATAACTATTAATTGTTTATAATACTGCTATTTATTTATTAGGACTTTATCTATTACAACTTAATAAAAAGACTGTATTCTACAATGTACAAATAAAGCATTTACTATTCTTAATTTATAATTCTATGAATTTTTTATTTAATCTTAAAAATGTATAAGATGGCATGTAATAATTAGGAACAACTTTCGTGAAATGTTGCGCACAACGTTCCAGCACGCACAGTTAATTAATTGCTATTTTTTTCGTGAAACAAAATTCATTGTAAATTCTTCAAAGAATTTTTCTTTTTCTTTTCATTTCTTTTACAAACGCAGTTAATTGAACCTTTCAATATAAGTATTTTCCATAAAGTATTTTTCATGAAAGTAAATACCAGCGATAAAAAAATTAGAATAGGTTAAGATACGACAGTTAAATCTTCAGTTAATAAAATAGAAAAAAATTGCATTAGATTGTATAAATTACGATACTAGATATTGCAAATAATTTATAATATTCAATTAATACTTGCCGCGAAAAAATAACAGAAAATTTATTGATAGATGGCGTTAAAAATTTATTGATAGATGCATTAAAAAACATGGTGGTAGTCTATCATTAGTATAGTGACAAAAGTATGATTCTTAATTGTTTTTAATTTTTATATCGGACAGTAATTCAAGCAATATATGTTTATAATAAATATTCAAAGAATAAATACAAAAATTTGAATTATGTGAATGAATTTGTTTAGTGATTTGATGTTTAGTGATTACTAAAATGTTCAATATCTAACTTAACATATAATCAGTAGAATAATTTATTTATTTTTTGTAATTCAAATCACGTTGATTGCAATTGAAAAAAATCTTATCTACCTTAAATAATAATATATTTATATGTTGAAATCATAATATTAAGAAATAACATTGCTAAAATGCAACATTGATAAAATTAGTTGAAACTGTTTTTATTTGGTTTAGAACTTGAGATCTGTAATCAAACATGGCAAGTACTTCTTCTGATCAGAGCACTATTGCTAAAAAGACATGGGAAATGTCAAATAATATTGAAACAATTAGCACTGTTGATGAGATCTATAGATATGATCGCAAAGAACAACAAGATATATTAGCTGCAAAACCATGGGAGAAAGAGTACATTATTTTTTAAATATTTATATCAATACTAAAATATGTGATTCTTATTTTCAAGTGTATCGGTTATGTTTCAGCCCTCATTTTTTTAAAGATATAAAGATTTCTGCATTAGCATTATTGAAAATGGTTATGCATGCTCGTTCTGGAGGAACTTTAGAAGTAATGGGTCTTCTGCTTGGGAAAGTTGCAGCGAATACAATGATTGTTATGGATTCTTTTGCATTGCCTGTGGAAGGCACAGAAACAAGAGTTAATGCACAAGCACAAGCATATGAATATATGACAGCATATATAGAAGCAGCTAAACAAGTACATTTTAATTATTATTATTATTTCAATTATTACAACTATTATTTAACTATGAAATATTATTAAATAACAATATTTATATTTAACAATTGCTCATAGTGAAATATTTATTGCCTTCTTTATTAAGGTCGGAAGACAAGAAAATGCTATTGGATGGTATCATAGTCATCCTGGTTATGGATGCTGGTTATCAGGTATTGACGTATCTACTCAAATGCTGAATCAAAATTTTCAAGAACCATTTGTTGCTATTGTAATTGATCCTGTCAGAACAATATCTGCTGGCAAAGTTTGTTTGGGTGCATTTAGAACCTATCCAAAGGTAATACATATTTGCTAGTATTTATATTATGTAATAGAAATAAATAATAAAAAGATTATTTGGTACAAAAAGGGATATAAACCAGCAAATGAAGAACCATCCGAATATCAAACAATACCATTGAATAAGATTGAAGATTTTGGTGTTCATTGCAAACAGTATTATTCTTTAGAAGTTTCTTATTTTAAATCATCATTAGATAGAAGATTACTAGATTCTTTATGGAATAAATACTGGGTGAATACATTAAGCTCGTCTAGTCTTCTAACAAATGCTGATTACACTACTGGACAAATATTCGATTTGTCAGATAAGCTTGAACAATCAGAGGTTGCACTTGGAAGAGGATTTATTTTAGGTGGAACAGATCCTCATGATCGCAGTACTGTAGAAAAGTTAATGAAAGCAACAAGAGATAGCTGTAAGACTACTATTGAAATTATTCACGGATTAATGGCACAAATAATCAAAGACAGATTATTCAATCAAGTTGGATGTAACCCTATTGAGTCTCAGCAATAATAAATCATATTTACATATTACACGTAATAATTATAATAAAAAAAATGATATATGTAAAATGTAATTAATAATAAGGAACATTTTTGATTAAAATATAATAAAAAGTTTATCTTTATATTTTTACTATATCTTAATATACACATAGCATGAAAACAAGAACTATAATTTAAAAATAATTGAAATAATTATGTAACTATTAATACAATATTCTTTAAAAAGTAGTGGAATAAAAATACATTTTATTTTCACACCTTGAGTTTCTAGAAAGTATATATACAGCATCTTTATCATTATTCAATATCCTCACTGTTGATTTATATATATATATATTTATATTTATAAAACTAATATTGAGAACAAGTAGGCAGGGTACACCCATTGAAGGGCTGACACTGTGTCACAGACTTTAGGACAAGGCCACTCAGAAACACACCCACCTGTTCTAGAATTATACATCGCATTCATAGCGCACAACATATAAGGGACGGAGCTAAAATGCATACAGTTATACATTTTTTACTAATATGTTATGATAATTATACTTTAAAAGAAATTTAGAAAAAAAAAATAGTAAAAGAACATTTGTTAACTTCATTCAAAGTACTAGACATTTTACAATATTAAAATTAATTGCGCTTAAAACTTGACATACTTATACAATTCCATTAGCATAAGATAAATTAAATACAATTAAGTACAATTGCATAATTTCATTTACATAAAATCTTGAAAAAGGTGAATACTTGTTAAGTAAGATTTACTATTGCTTTTTAATATTATTTTACGCAATTATATCGTGTTCTGCTTCGCATTATTTAGACGCATATTCATCAAGTATTTACTTCACATAGAAAGAAATAACATGTATAAAAAGATGAATTTTTGTTTCAAATTCGTTCAATTCACACAAATTCATTAAATTAAGAGATTAAGAATTGAAATTTTTAACTTCTTTGAATTGAATTTTATATTTTTCTACATATTTAACTAAATCTTACAATAAAAAGGAATGTAAAAATACTTCTTTATGTCATTATTTCCACTATATTTTTTGTGATTTCACAAAACGCAATATATGTTTTTCTTTTAAGTTATATGTTACTAAGCAAAAATTATTAATAATACGTTATAATTTTTTTTGTTAGGTATTTGGAATTAAATTTTTGTGCTTGATTGTTTAAATAAATATTATCTAACTAAAAATATTTTTTAACAATACAAAATTGCTGTAATCATTTTTATCATCTTCAGAAAATATAATTCTAATATTCTTAATATTGAATTTTCAAATAAATAAAAATGTAATATATTTAAAAAAGACCAAAAGAATATATTTTTTTTTAAATTTTAAACTTGTATATGAATTTAATTTTGTTATGAAATGGGAAAAATTTGTTAATAATTTTAAATGATTTAGTAAATGAACACGTATATGTAAGATAATTTGACAACCAGAATTCAGCCCTCCAATGATGTCACATACTCCAAATACATTCAAAACAGTATAAACATCACCCATAGCAGACGCAAATATGGGGTATAGCAACGTACACGCTACATGTATATGTATTTATGTGTAATCCCTTTCTCACCTAAAAAAAGTTTTTATGAAAGAAGCAATTTTGTTTTATTAATTATTGACATGATAATTGCATCATAAATATAATAAAGAATCATATATGTAATAAAGAACCCCATTTTACATTCCTCGTAATAAGAATTTAATTATTTCTACGTCATTTCAATTATTCAATTATTTACAAGGCAATCGTGTCATTTATTACTTACAAATATAGTAGAAAAGATCAATTATTACAGCAAGATTTATGTGCTTGTCGTTGATGATCAGGCAGCAACATTTTTTTATGACAAACACTTTTCACCAGCGTTATCAAGTGATTTCAATAATTCATACATATTTTTTTTCATATACTTTTTTTGTTTTAATTATTCTATACGAGAAATTATATGCTAAATCAGAAACTATAAGATTGTAAATTCGACAGATAAAATAACAGTGTTGCATGTAATATTATTCTATTTGTCTATTATTTAATTAGAGAAAATATTTACACATCTCACAATACATGCAGCATAATACAAGAGAAATTTTACATTCCTTTCTTTCCTTTTTTCAATATTTGATAAATTCGTTACAATAATAAATTTTACTATTTTTGAAAGACTTTAAAATGAATATCATACCATCTGCTCAACAAGTGCCAATTTAAATGGATTATAAAATTTCAATAATTATTTTATAATGCAATTAAACAATTTATTAACAAAACTTGTTTTAACGATAGTAAAAATAATTGTTTATTACATAAATTTTAAAGATTTGGAAGATACTTTGTTACATAAAGTGAAACAGTATAAAGTCAAAATTTAAAAAAAAATTGTGCACAAATGTATTTACAAAAATTATACTTATAAGAAATTACGTATTTAGCTATTCTCCAAGTATAAAATATGTCTTGTGAGCAGATGAAAACCTTGATATTTATTAAAGAAAAAAACGTAATTGATCCTAAATTTAAATCTTATCAGATTCAATGATTATTTTTGACAAATTATCAAATTAATGAATAAACATTTTTTATCGAACGTGTCATTTTACAAATATATTTTCATTTTAGCCGATGAAAAGATGAAATTGGGTTTCAGTCTATTTAAGACTCAATTACTTATTTAGATAGGCATATGTACAATTGTCTTCCTTAATATATCTTGTCACTGTAATGTTAGGGGAGGAAAATTATTTACTTCTGTTTGTTCCAAAACTGGTCCTGTTGGTCCAGTATAAGATATACGTAATCTCATTCTTAGAGGTACCTATATATATGAATGATTAATAACAAAACAAAATACATTTATAAAAATTTTTAAATAGAAAATTACATAAACTTACTTTGTTGATATTTGTAACTTTCAATACTTGAGAAACTTGTCCAGAAGGAGGAATGACTGTGCTTGATGGTGACAACATTTGTAGTTGGAATGTCTGAATAATAAAATATAAAGAATAATCTGTTAACGCAAATCCATAAACGTAAATACAAAAATAATTACTACCTTAGGAACTGCTGCTTGGAACAGAAAATCAGTCAGTATAGCATTTCCAGAATTCTGAGCTGACATATTGATAATTAATAAATCAGCAATGTCTGGTGGTCTTTCCAATCTGAAGGTTATTTTAAGTCCTGCTTTGTCCAATACAATCATAGAAAGTGTATCTAGAGTTATAAAATAAAATTTGTATTGTATTATTAATAAGAAATAAATACTTTATTAAATTGTACAAACCATTTTGAACTGATGATGAATTAAGTAAACCATCTACTAAGAAGTTTGTTGCATTGGTAGGACTAAATATTTGTGATGGCGTTTGTGCCTGTGGCAGTGTAGACGTAGATGTAGGTGCATTTAAATCCAAACTACCAAGTAGGTCCAAGAGATCATTATTGTTTACTACAGTTGTTGAATTCGCAGATGAATTTTTATTCGATGCTGAAGGTGTTATTCCTAAGTCAGTGGTACCAAGCAAATCTAGAAGTGCACTCTATAAAAGTATAAAAAAACATCAAACTTTGTTAAAAAATTAAATGTATTTTTTTTTATAAAATATTTAACAAAAAAACTTACTGAATCAGATGGTGGAGTACTTGCTTCTAAAACTGAAGATTTGTCTTCTTCTGATTCTGGTTCACCATTTACCATACCAATAATTCCATTAGCTTGTGGTCTTGCAGTTTCCATAGGAGGCATTCTTTCAAGTAATGCAGGTCGTAAATGATCATATTTTCTGAACAACTGTGAAAATTCAATACCTCGTTGTTGCAATTCTATATGTAAATTACTTCCAAATGTATCAATTATTTGACGAATTTTTCTGAAATACATACAAGAAAGAATTATATAAGTACCATTTAAGAAAAATGAATATAAAAATAATGTGACAAGTAGTAATGATAATTAAATCTTTTAGCTTACTCATTTCCCTTCTGAAATCTTGTGCTAAGTTTTGTGAGAGACAATAAAGTATATTGTTTCGTGACAACAGTGTTTTGTGGATTCCAGAGTAACCTTTGATAGACGTCAATAACTTCATCTTCCGTTAACTAATAATGGTATAAAAAATTAATTTTATTTAATATTTTTTAATCAACTTAATTGTCACATAAAAATTGAAGAATATATAACATGTATATATAAAGCATACAAATAAACATACATCAACTGGAGTATCTATATCTTCTGATGGTGGCCCATATAATAATAAATCACCATATTCACCAATGCACCAAGTTGCTACTTGAGCCAATGGTTGTTTATCAGATGTATCTTTTTCTAATGCTCTCCATAAGGCGCTGACAGCATAACTTTGCTGTGACTGCGTTTCTGAAATTAACTGAATGGTACATGCTACTACGTCATCTCGAACGTAATTACCAGCCTAGAAAACAAAGAAAATAATAATATTAAAGATTTAAAGTATAACTAAAGAGAACAATAATACTGATATAATAAATTTCATACAGCAACAAGAACTTTGAATAACGTTTCAAGATGCCAGCGCTTATTTGGTGCAAATCTTTCAGCAGACATTACTATATTACTACTACATTGAGCTTTAAATTCTGGGTCAGCACGTTCCAAGAAAAGTAATAACTCCTTCATCATATTTCTAATATTGTTCGAATTTACAAGTGCAAAACTAAGCTCCATAGCTCGTCTTCTAATTGATACATCTGGATCTTTTAGACACTCCTAAGAAAAAAAACGAAAAAAATATAAGAAATATTTAGTTGTTACACTAATATAAATAATGTAACATTACCAAAATTGTAGAACGATGTCTTTGTACTGCACTTGTATCTACATAAACTGTTTTTAACAATGTATTCAAAGCAACATATCGAATATTCTTATCATTATTTAATAAAAATCGACCTAATATATTCACTGCTAATACTCTTAGTCCACTTTCAGATTTTATATCCATAATAGATAATACAGTTTCATATAATATCGTGTTTCCAACATTTTTACTAGTTTCTGTATTAGTTGCAACTTGTGCAAGTATATCGTTCATCGCTTCGGATGCATCGATATCATTACGTCCCAAAATTCGGAGGAGACGTAATATTTTTACTTGAAGGAATGGATCAGATACTCCAGATACATCATGTTCTGGAGAATATCCTGCTAGTATCAAATTTTTTAAAATCCTCACAAGATTTGGCACAATCTGAAATAATAATTTTATCTTTATTGAATAATATATTATTAGCATAATTTTATGTGAACAAAGTTTAATCAAGAAATCTGAAAACAAATTATAATAGTATGATATTGCATATTTTCACAGTAAAATCTCTTAAAGTGAAATTATCAAAAAGCAATATTTAATACTAGATACAAAAATAAAGATGTACATTGTATATTTAAGAAACAGATATAAGCTGCCATCAAAAAGTAAAATCAATTAAATTACATTATTTGTGCACAAACAGCTACATTTTGATGTTCATAATATAACTAAGAAGATATTTAATAAACTATGCTTTATTATTATATATTGTATACATATATAAAATACATTTTTTACACACGCGCGCGCGTGCAACAGAGAAGTGTAATATTAAAATTTTTATTTATTATATTGTAAGTGCTTCATATATATACTATAATTTTAAAATACATGCACATGTTTTGATATTTCATATATGAAGTATTTCACATTAATTTCATATTGAAAAAGCAGTTAATATACATAATTAAATATTTGCATAAAATAAAACGAAAACACATATATAAAATAAAAGATAAGAATATTCATAATAAGCATAACATGCAAAAATATAAAGAATGCTCATATGCTTTTTACCTCTCGATGGCCGCATTCCTAGGAAGATAAAACCATACTTATATTATGAATATCACTATGAGCAAAATTTTATTAAAAAATAGCACTTATGTAAGACTATTAATCATTTAAAACTTTTTTAATAAAATATTTTATATTTCTTTGTGTTTTTAACACCAGATATATCTTCTGTCTCAATTAGACTACCTTTCTTTTTATAAACTTTTTCTTTTTTGTAAATTCAATTTGGTTAAAATGAAAAAATTTTTACTAAGACTATGAATTCAATGCTTAACTGTTAATGCTACTACAATCTAATTTGCAGCTATTAGACTAGTAAACTAGAAATAACAACAGTAAAAAAAGTAAACTGTATAAAAAAAATATATATATATATATGTATATAGAATGTTCTTTACTAGTTACAAACAACTAAATATTTAACTAGTTTCTGTGTAATATTTCTATCTCATATTAAAACATGAAAAACTTACCTTTTTAAAATGATTCAATGTATCAACACTGTTTTCACACATTTCTGTAATAAGTGTAACACCTGTGATTAATACACCATGATTCTTCTCTGTAATTAAACTACGAGTAGCAGGTAGAAACATTTCCATCAATTCTGGTACACGTCTAATAATTCTAAATGCACAAAGTGCTGCTTTTTTCCGAATATATGCATTTGCTGATTTCATTAGCCTCTCAACTTCAGATGCCAGATCTCTTGCCATTTCTGGTGATGCGATTGCACCCAAAGTACATAATGCCAAACCAATAACAAATTGTGTGGAGCTATTTAAATCACTGTAAAAGAATTAAATTTAAAATTTTAAAATACTTCATTACAAAATACTCATGCATGCTTTAAAAAAATATTAAAATTATTTTATGCAAATATTACTTTTTTAAACAATTCGTAATTAAAAGATGAACATCCTGTCGTTCATCAAGTAGTAACATTGCGCCTAAATAACCAATTCGTTTGTCTGTAAACCTTGGGGATGCAATAAGTTTTAAACATTCTAGTTGACCAAAATGAGCTGGGTACCTACAAAATTACTTAAAATCTTACTTCTGATAAAAGCAAGAATATCGAATTATCAATCTTATATTATTGAATATAAAAGGAAAATTTAATACAAACCCAAGCATATGAATATATAAAAGTTTTGCAATGTTACGACATCTCCATACACTATCTTCTTCTCTGAATGTTGAACGGATATAAGCACATTCTTTATTAACAACTGTCCTTTCTTCTGCCGCAGTTCTAGCAGCTCTTATTTGTCTGATGAGATCCCTCAATCGAGTTGGTGCAGGCATTCTAACTGTTGAGACTTTTAAATTATACACACGTTATCAAGTTTAATGTTAGTAGAATTGAGTGCTCAAGCTATGAATAATGATTGTATTAAATTAAATGCTCAAGTTATGAATAATGATTGCATTAAATTAAAATTTATAGGAAATGCAAGCAATGATATTTAATTCTATAGAAACTTTATAACAATTGTAAGCTTTTGTTTATTTTATAAATGATACTACACTTACCTCTTTCTACTGCCTCATTAAACGCTTGTTTTATGGAGGCCATATTAAAGGCTGGGTTAAACCTGCAATGTACACACCCATGCTATTTACACACACAAACCATTTACATACCACTTTGTTTGTTGTGCAATGATACCCGTAATACGATTTTAATTATTCTTTACTTGTTTCAAATAAACTATTTTGAAGCAATATTATAAATTACTATTGAAATAATATACTTTCTATCATTGTAATAACAAACTGTTCCTTTAATTAAAATTTAAGAAAGATGACTTTATTGAAATTAATGTAGTATCAGAAAAAATACAAAAGATTAGTGGTAATTTATGTTATCATCTTGTTATCTCTTCATTATATAAAATTAATATTAATTTAATGTTAAAGAATATATATTACCCGTGTTCTGAAGCATTCATGATTCTCAATGATGTTCTCAAATATATGTGACAAACTTCAGCAATAATAAATGAAGTATAGATGAATACGGTACGCACGCTGTTTTCTTCCTATTGAGAAAAGGTCATATAATATTATAGATAACTATAAAATGTTATTTGATATAAAGACTTTAAACAACTACAAGTATAAAATAAATAAAAATAAGTTGATGTTCTCTACTTCTGCCTTTATAAATCTTTAAATTTTCGAATTGGAAAGAATTATTGGATAATATATTATAGAGATATATAAGATAATTATTGGATTAATATAAAATGAAAAATACAATGTAACAATACAATGTAACATAAGAACAAATTAAAATTGTATTTATATATTAGACAATACAAAGAACAAAGGTAACTCTATGTATATTGCAATTCTCTAATTGTAATTTGTATTGTAATTGTATGTTGTAATTATCTTTGTCTGTCACATATGAACTTACAAATAGAAACAATTGTTTATATTTACAACTACTGATATACAGGTGTTATTTATAATCTGATCTCAGTTCAAGCTGAAAAACAAATGCAATACATCGGTCTATTTGTCGAATAGAGAACATAAACTCAAGTATCCTAGTTTTTAGACGCGTTGCAGAAAAAAGTACATATGAATGCAAAATAATCGGCCCCGCTGGCAAAATCTAAGCAGTTGAGATCAGAAGAGTGCAATGCATGCAATGGATATTACCTAGTTCTTTTTGAATGTCATTCGACCACAAATTCACGTGCTATAAAAACGCGTCGCGGTCGCACGGCTCGTGCAACTCGGCAGCATATTGTAAAACGTGTGAACGTGTGAACCGGTTATATAAAAGATCATTCGCACTGAAGGGCATCGAACGAAAGGGTTAGTTTTCTAGCTGTCAAACAGTACCAAATCAAGGACGACGGCTGGTTTTCAGGAAACTTCAGGCAGATCCCGGCAATTATGTAAACGGACGTTTTACGACGTACGCACGAAGGACCGAGAGGCGCCGTTCGAATTTCTATCGTTGTCGTATATCGCCCACCTTTTTACACAACGCAACGTCGTATGACAAATACAGCGAGGAAAAAAATGCCTCGCTTCCTAGGGCGCGAGTTGTGCGCCCTCACTCATTTTTGCAGTCTCTATTCCGCACCTGGCATATCCGCCTGTATATCGGTTTATATATACACGATTGCATTCCGAATATTTCTTCTCTAATTTTATTTATATCGTTAACAATACATACCGTACGTGACAATTTGACTCGCAGGAGGGAAGAGGGGGAGAGGTTAATCAACTGGGAAAAAAATCATGGACATAGTTGGACGTCCACGGTTGTCCACCCTATCGCACGACGAGTACTCTTCGACGATGGTCCGTGGTATTCGCGCACCGAGAATCAAAATGGCTACCCATTTTCAACTGACGTTGTTCCCTGATAATACCGTGTATAATTTAGTTAATACTGCCACGACCATTTCCTGTAATGCATATGCTGCCTGATCGAAGCGTCAGCGAACAGATATAACAGATCATTTTTTCCCAAATTTCCAACTTCCCGTTCCATTTTCCTTTGCAGTGTTAATTACAGCTCTCTTATTTACACTTTTGTTCAACGTAGTGAATAATAATGAATGTTCGTCTCTAAAGCGCGAAATTTGTACTATTTTGTTTAGTTGAAAATTTATATTTCAGTTTCTTCACTCTTTTTTTTTTTTCCCTCCATAAGAAAATTATTATAGAACCTTTCAGTGATGCCTACTTTCTTGTTAAACATAGAACAGTTTATAACTTCATGGTGAAATCTAAATACACAAACTAAGCATCATTGCACAATTTGCATTAAAAATAATGAAACTGTAATATACATATATATATATATATATATATATGTGTGTGTGTGTGTGTGTGTGTTTGTTTGTGTGTGTGTATAATTTTTACATATTTTATATATTACAACAAATAAATAATAAATAATAAATAATAAATTACAATAAATTGTTCCATAATTGTTTCTTATTTCATTTGTATTAAATAAATTTTCTAAGTATTTTTATAAAATAATATGTAAAATTATATACTAATGTAGTAACTTATACTAGGTACTTGTTATAAAGATTTATTAAATAATTTAAAGTATATAATTGTATATAATTTATATATATATATATATATATATATATATATATATATATATATATATATATATATATATATAT